>NW_023469308.1:0-5466 GCF_013731165.1 Rhagoletis pomonella | reverse complement strand
CCTTGTATGCTTAGGTAAATGTAAAAACGTAAGCACATTTACTTTTCTCATATATACATGTGACTATGTACTGTATTCCCTTCTCTTATTTCCTTTTACTTTTCTTTTCTAACTATCGCCCTACTATCGGTATGTACATATATGTGTATAGTTATCAATAATGACTTCTCACTTACCAGTATGTATGTACATTTACTTGGGTCCAACGATGCTAGCGCCAGCATACAGGTGACCTGGAAGCTTTGGGGGAGAAACAAACATACATATGTACATATGAACTGGAAAGGAGAGTAGCCGTAGAAGTACAGGTATGCCAGTGATCGAGATCAGCAGGCACTACTGATGGCTATTTTAACTCTCCGTTTCAGTTGAAATCTTTAGCACGTCGCGAAAGCAAATATTTTACGCTCATATACCGTCGCGGGTGAATAGAATTAATGGAAGAAAATACAAAGGAAAGTACTAGGGTGCACGCCTTTTACGTTATACTGTAACAAAATGTGAAAGCTAATAAACTAAGTTATAAATATTCAAATCAAAAATGCAAACAAATTCGGAAACTAAATATTAATTGATTATATGCAAAATAAAATTATCTATCCATATATAAAAGGAAAAGTGAGTTGCAAAAGAACATAGAATGATATTCCAAACCTAACCGAAACTTAAAAACTCATTATGTACAAGCGACGTATGGTTGGAATTCAGCACGCTCCCACTGTTTAGCGCTCGGTGGTAGTTATGCCAATATCTTCTCCGGTGAGTGAATTGATCTGATGTTGAAAATGTGGTGATGTGATGTCGTGATGCCGGTAGGCAGTTGGGCGCTTGGTTTGACGGAACTTGAAATGCTGATGTGAATGTGTGTGTGTCTACCAATTTTGTTGCCTGTGGTTACGTGTATGTTGCTTGGGTTGTTGCTAGCCGGCACTCATATGCTGCTGCACTTATATACATGTTTATACACTGGCCTCTGATAAATTTATTTTTATTATAACTTTTTGGTCTCTGTCCCTTTTATTTATTTATTTATTTTTTTTTTTTTTTGTGTTTATTGGCGCGGACAAACGGCCCACTGTTTTGTAGGTGGCGGACGCGTGCGTCTAGTTCGCAATTGTGGACCGACAACCGTATATTACTTCGGCGCGGCTAGTGAACTTTATACTTTTATCGAATTTAAGCTTAGATTTTGTGGCAAACTTTGCGTCCTGCAGACAACTATTGCGTTTAAAAATGACACCGGTTTTCAGCATATCCTTTCTTGAAACGAACTAATCCCGCTTCAGGCTTCCACTGGCTATATAAAGGTTTTCTCTGGCTTTGTTTTGTTACGGTGTTTCTGTGGCGGTCCCTTTTGTTTACGCACACAAACATCCAAACTCGTGCAATTCAGTCGTAAGCAAATGTGTTCGAACCAGATGACGACATCGAACACCGGTTGCATTATACCCGCTATGTTAATCTTTGAACCCTATTTGTTGATACCAGTGGAGGAGCAAGTGTATGTTAACAAATAATGCGAAATTTCCCGTAGTCTTTATAGGGTGTTTCGAAAGGGGCTGCCGCTACACAATATTCGGCAGGCCTTCCGAGGTAGAGTTCTATATATTTTATTATCCGATCAGTTCGTAATTTATTCAATTGTATGTTACAGCCTGGTAGTTAACTTTTTTATTAAAATTTATAAAGTAACTCAAACGATGTCGCATTGAAGACTGCTACAGTTACTTTTTCCCAACAGCTAAACGTGAGTGCGAAGAGCTTGAAATGCGGGCCGACAGGAAGAATGCCCGAAAATTTTACTAGAGAGTTAGGCGACTTACGGAAGGTTTCAAGACCAGGGCGTTCTCCTGTAAGAACAACAATGGCGACCTAGTTACCGATGTTCAGAACGTACTTAAATTATGGAGGGAACACTTTTCCACGCTACTGAATTGTAGCAGTTCGGAGAGTTGTGGAGAAGAATAACCCGAGCCCCCAGTTGATGTTCCTCCGCCTGGCCATGAGGAGGTACGAATAGCAATAACGCGGCCGAAAAACAACGAAAGCTGCTGGAGCTGAGAGCCTGTCAGCTGAGCTATTCAAGTACGGTGGCGAGAAGTTATTGTGTGAAAGACTGAAGCCCACCGTCAATGAACTGATTGGGCCTTATTAGTGTGGCTTTAGGCCTGGAAAATCCACCATAGACCAGGTATTTATAATACGCCAAATTTTGAAAAAGACCCGCCAGAAAAGAATCGACACTCACCACCTATTTGTCGACTTTAAATTTTCGAGAGCACTAAAAGGAGTTGCCTATACGCCGCTATGTCTGAATTTGGCATCCCCGCCAAACTAATATGGCTGTGTAAAATGACGTTGAGCAATATTACCAGCTCCGTCAGAATTGGGAAAGACTTATCCGAACCGTTCGCCATCAAATGGGGCTTCAGACAGGGCGACTCTCTTTCATATGTGGATCTTTAATCTGATGTTGGAGAAGATAATGAGAGCTTCAGAACTAAACTGCTCAGGAACAATTTACTACAAGAGCGTGAAATTGCTGGCTTATGCCGATGACATCGATATCATCGGTAACAAAAACCGCGAAGTCGGTTCTGCCTTTTCCAAGTTGGATAAGGAAGCAAAGCGAATGGGTCTGGTGGTAAATGAGGACAAGCCGAAGTATCTCCTGTCAACAAACAAACAGTCTGTACATTCGCGCCTTGGCACCCACGTCACTGTTGACAGTTATAATTTCGAAAAAGTAGAGAATTTCGTTTACTAATAATGGCAGCATGGAAATCCAACGCAGAATTATACTTGCCAACAAGTGCTACTTTGGATTGAGTACGCATTTCAGGAGTAAAGTCCTCTCGCGACGTACGAAAACCACACTCTATAAGTCACTAATCATGCCCGTGCTGGTATATGGCGCAGAAGCATGGACAATGACAACAGCCGATGAGGCGTCTCTTGGTGTATTCGAGAGAAAGATTTTGCGGAAGATTTACGGGCCTTTACGCGTTGGCGACGGCGAGTACCGCAGACGATGGAACGATGAGCTTTATGAGCTTTACAACGACATGAGCATAGTGCCTCGAATTAAAATACAGCGGCTCCGCTACTAGAAGATATAGAGGTTTCCTCTCTTCCACAGAGGCTCAGACGGTGGTCGGCAAATTATCTGAGTGGTCGACACTCGTCGTTAAGAGACAAATCGAGCAAACTCAGAAAAATAAAACAGGGGGTTCCACAGTACAGTATTACTGTTTAACTTTTACATTTCAAAGCTCCCTCAACTACCAGAGGGAGTCTCGATTGTGTCCTACGCCGACGATTGCTCGATCATGGCGACTGTGAATGGAATTGATGACCTGTGTTCGAAAGTAAACTGGTATATCTCCGATCTTTCTCGCTTCTTCACTGCAAAGTGTCTAGCCCTCTGCCCTACGAAATCCTCTGCGACCTTGTTCACCACCTGGACGAAGGAGGCCAGGCTACCGCTGGTAATGCACGTCGATGATACTACAATTCCGAAAGTGAAGAACCCCAAAATGCTCGGAGTAACATTCGACAGCCTGCTCTCCTTCTCTGCGCACGCAACCGCTATTGTCAACAAAGTACAGAGCCGCAACAAAGTCCTCAAGTCGCTAGCCGGTAGTACCTGGGGCAAAGACAAAGAAACGTTGCTGGCAACATACAAGGAAATAGACCGGCCGGTTTTAAACTACGCAGCACCAGTGTGGTCGCCGGGGACTAGTAGGACGCAGTGGATGAAGCTACAGACAGCACAGAACACCGCACTCAGGGCAGCGACCGGATGCCTCCTGATGTCACCCGAACACCCCCTCTATGACGAGGCGAGGCAACTATATGAACTGACGGACGAAGTCCAGTAGTTCCTTAAGCAGCCTCTGGACCCGGCAGCATACCGACAGGCCCTGAACGGCATTCACAGGGACTCAGTCTGGAGTTATGTAGACTCTAGACCTGTGAATGCCCTTCTAGGCACACAAGCACCGGACATTGACGCGACGGAGCGCCATCTGCCTCGGGAGACAAGAACAACAATAGCCCAACTTCGTTCTGGCTACTGCAGAAGGCTGAACTCTTACCTGAGTAGGCTAAATGCGGATGTGCGGAATGAATGTCCGGCATGCGGAGAGACCCCTCACGACTCGAAACATCTCTTCGCATGCCCAGAAAACCCCACAACCCTAACGGCGCTGTCCCTGTGGACCGACCCCATAGAGGCTGCGCGCTTCTTGGGGCTGCCTTTAGTGGAACTCGACGACAACGACTAAGATACCAACCGATCCGGGCGGGGTTGTTGTAGCCGCTACAACAACAACAACAGCGGCTCCGCTGGCTTGGTCATGTCGTTCGAATGGACACCGACGCTCCAGCTCTGAAAGTATTCAACTCGGATCCCGCTGGTGATAGCAGAGGAAGAGGAAGGCCCCCACAGAAATGGAAAGACCAGGTGGAGAAGGACTTGGCTTCACTTGGCATTTCCAATTGCCCCAGTTGGAAAGTCGGCGAAAATCGCTTAGGCGGTTACAGCGCCAAATAAGAAGAAGAAACTTGGCCAGATATTTTTAAGTCGAAAATAAAAGTCCTTTCCTTATAATAAACAAACCGCTTATCCAAATTAAACAAGTTTGGTATCAACTGAAAGAGGACTAAAATGGCTTTAAAACTGAAATATTTAAACGAGGAAAGCCAAAAGAAAGCCAGCTATTGAAAAATATTTAAATAAAAAATGGTTTTTTAATTACCATAGAACAAACCTTGGGTCAGGTATATGCATATCTTTTGTATTAAATTATAAAAAAAAAATATAGGCCCTTATTATGAGTTGCATTCGATTTTCGATCGAAGATCGAAAGTGAAATTCGTATTATGAGCTATGCAACCGTGTCAAAATTTTCATTGAGTATCGATTTTTCTTTCGAATTTTGCTTTCGATGGGGTAGCGAAGTGTTAGAAAATTGTGAAAAATGTATTATTTTGCATTTGTTTTCTTACTTTTTGGCGGGTAGACACTAATTTTAAACAATTTTTTATCAATTTCATGCAGTTTTACGTCGTGAATATAAAACACAAGCTCGAAAGGCTGCTTTTACTTGTGAAGGAAAATCCCAATACTCAGTTGGCACGATCTCTGAGAACAAATCATAGTTTTAAAATATTTTAAATAGATTTGGCTCACAAACGCCTCTTTAGACAGTCGGAAGTTTTTAGTAAATCTGTAGACAAATTTCCTAAATATATTTTATGTCAAAATATATTGTAAAGACTACATTTAAACTCTCTTAAACATTTACTACTCCTGGTCAGTTCACTAAACTCTCATCCTCCGACGAATCGTTGAACCCCAGAACTTCGTTGTACCAATTTTTACCACGTTTTTATAAACTTGCTTTCTTTTTTATTTCATTTTAATTTGCACAAATTTACATAAATATGTATAAGCACACTATT
>NW_023469307.1:0-5466 GCF_013731165.1 Rhagoletis pomonella | reverse complement strand
CATTCGATTTTCCTTTTATATATTCAATTGTAAAGTCGTATTCTGACAGTTCTAAGCGTATTCTAGCAAGCTTTGACGACGGGTCCTTCATGTTAAAGAGATAAACTAAGGGTCGATGGTCAGATTTCACCGTAAAGTGAGTGCCGTAAACATACGGTCGAAACTGCTTGATCGCAAAATATATAGCTAAAAGTTCAAGTTCGATTATCGGTTTATTCTGTTCTGCTTTATTGAAAGATGTTGACATATTGGCAAATCATTTCCGTCATTGTTTTGGCTTAATATAGCGCCGCACCCAACTTTCGAGGCATCGACCGTAATAATAAACTGTTTTGTGAAGTCTGGGTATTGTAGCAGTTTTGGGGAAATTAACGCTGATTTTAACGATTCAAAAGCATTGTCGCACGCACTGTCCCAAGTAAACTCAACTTTTTTTCTGCCTAATTTATTTAAAGGCGCTGCCAGAGACGCAAAATTTGGTATAAACCGCCTGTAATAATTAGCAAACGCGACGAAACGTCGAACCGCATCCTTCTCAGTTGGTTTTGTATATTTTTTAACAGTGTTTATTTTGGTGTCGTCTGGCAACAGACCTTTGGCTGAACATTTATGGCCTAGGAATGGAACTTCCGGCCGAAGAAAATTGCATTTATTGGGGTTGAGTTTTAGGTTGAAGTTTCGACAAGTGTCAAAAACTTTCGCAAAATTTTTTATGTGATGTGCTTCACTACATCCAATAACGATTATATCGTCAACGTAAAGAAATGCCACATTGGGCGGAATACCGGAAAAAGCGATTGTCATCATACGCGAAAATGAATCTGGTGCTACATTTAACCCAAACGGTAATACTTTCCATCTAAAAGCTCCTCGGTCCGTACTGAAAGAGGTTACGTCACGTGAATCAATATGTAAATTGATTTGATGAAACCCTGAAAAAAGGTCTAAGGTTGAAAAATATTTCGCTCGGCCAAGGTTATCTAGAATGTCGTCTACTCGCGCAAGAGGGAACTTATCGGCAATCAATTTTTTGTTAACAGCGCGAAAGTCTACGCACATACGGTATGCTTTTTTTACCATTAGTATCTTTTTTTGGAACGACAATTAAAGGACTATTATAATTCGAATAACTTTCTTCGATTAGTTCATTTTCTAACAACTTGTTAACTTGACGATTTATTTCTTCACGCTGGGAATATGGTAATCGGTATTTTTTAATGTAAACTGGGTTATTGTCTGTCAAACGTAGTTTTTGTTCGTAAAAGTTATTTAACGTTATTTTGTCATCGGGAAGTGCAAATATGTCTGCGTAATCTACGCACAAGTTAAGTAATTTGCTTTCAGCGTAAATAGGAATTTGTTTTTTCAAAACGTTAATCAGTTCTTTTGTCCGGTTGTCATCGTTTCTTGTCTTATTTATGGAGTAAACGTTAAAATTAGAGAGTTTTTCAGTCCGAATGTTACAGTTCTTTACGTATTGTCTATCATTTGTGGTATTTATGACTTTGACGATTGGGTTGCTTGTACTAATTATGCATCTTGCCGTGAATACACCGTTACCGATTTCCTGTGATTCCACGAAAAGTGGTTCTGGTGAACTTCCTAAATTAAACAGACGAAAAACTATCGCTTTCAGTTCCGTGAAGAATCGGAAACGCGACTTTTTGGTTACCAACCCAGAAGGAAATACAATTGCTTGCGTAGCTGATAACGCATTTATTGAATTTTAAAAAGCCTTTACCCAATATGCCGTCTGCTGGAATATTAAAGTCGTCGTTAACCACATGTAACGTATGTTTTATAAAAAAGTCCGAAAAGGTCAAATTTGTCGTTATTTTACCCAGAGTAGCAACAGTATTAGAAGTAACGCCCGTTATGCGGATAATATAATTCGTATTAATTGGGAAATTTTTGGAAAAACTTGAAATTTTTATTAAAGAAATGTCGGCTTGTGTGTCGACCAAAAATGTACATAACTTATTAGACCCGGAAACTTGTAATTGAATAAAATCTGAATAGTTTACGTTTCAGCAGTAAATGCTTTTTGCTATAGAAAAATCGTTTAGTTGTTTAACTCCTGCTCCCCCAGTGTTCGCTCCTGAAGGGCATGAGCGTTTAAAGCACGGACGTTTGCATTCCTACTCCTACCGTTTGCTGTTCGTGCATTATTGTTCCTATTAGTCTTGTTTTTGGAATTAACCCGTGAACCATTGTTGTTATTATTATAGCGGTTTCCATTAGCGGGTCGATATCGTTGACTGTTATAGCTATTGAAATTATTATTATTAGAAGAAAATGACCTATAACCAGTAAAATTGCGAGTTGGGTTAGTCCCACGATAGCCACTACGTGAATTTCTAAACGAGTTGATACCACGCGAAAAGTTAAAACCTGACGCTGCTTCACCTCATTATTCTGTTCTACAATTAGTTTTGCAACTACGTCTTTAGAATCGGAAAATTTTGTTGAAGCTAAAATAGATTTTACTAAATCAAACCTGGCGTTTAGACGACACACGTTAACAGTTTGCTCAATCGCCATTTCGTGAGCCTTTTCTTGAGTCATTCGATCTATAATTAACGACCGCTCAAGTGAATCGGATAATTCCTCAACGCGTTTGGCAAAGTCTGAATAATTGTTGTTGTTAACGTGTAACGCCGCTATTTTCCCTGCCACAACTTTCGAGTTGTCAGGTTTGATACTATTGCATAGAGCAGATTTTATGTCACTAATAGAATTTATTTGTGCAGGTATGGCTTTCAAAAATGCAATTAATGTACTGGTCAAATTTTCTTCAGCTAAGTCCTCAGTCAAACTAATCTTATCTAAAAACGACTCGAGCGCTAACGGATCCCCACTATAATTTTCCCTAATAATCGAAGCACAAAGGCTTATAAAATACTTCTTTTGCTCTGCTGTGGCCATTATTGTCATAAATTGGAATAAATTGAAAAATTAGGTGAACTAGTTGCACTTGCTGGAATATCTAGTACACTTAGCGAATCTTTTATGCTTGGAAGCGAAGTGCTTCTTTTAATGGCAAAACTCACTGAAGCTTGTGATTTTGCGTCGGAGTACTCTTCTTCACTATCAGAGTTAACTAAATCTGTTTTGCAAATTAATGCTAGAGGCTCTATTGGAGTTTTAATCTGAGAATTCAATTTTATAAAAAACTTCCTTAAAAGATCCTTGCAACGTGTTAACTTTACCTGTACTTCACTAAACTCACACGATTCGCTATGACCCTTGACGTGTAATACAACTTTATTGTACGAACTTATAAGTGAATCTCTATACTCGTTAAGATTTGTTGCATTTGTCGAAAGAGGACCATTTTGCAAAATTCGCTTCGTAATTTTTAAAAATTCTGAATAATTTTCTTTAAATTCTTCGTCAAATTTGGTCATAACACGTTAAGTTTAATAAAATACAAGAAAAATTACTTCTGCTAACTGTCGTTCTCCGAGTTAAAAAAAAATGAAAAGTAAAGTTTACAAACTGTATTGAGTTATGTCATTTTAGTCCACAATTCGCTGAAATTTACATGCAAAGAAGCTGGGAGTATTTCACATGCAACAGGAGTAGGTTTTTATCGTGCAAATTCACATGCAAATTAAAAGTAAGCTTTTTTTTTTAATGTTTTTATAATGTATTTCAAAAGAATTGTCGAATATTTAAATTTTGGTACACATGTACATCAGTATATGGTTTTGTACTAGCTTTAATAACTTCCAGGAAGTTGTATTGTGGAAAAAGATAAAGCAATGTAATCGAAAAAAAAATCTGAAAATTTGTATTGGGTCACTTAAATCTAGTAATAGTTAATATTGTTGAAATTTAAAATTGTATTGAATCACTTAAAGCTAGTAATGTTTAATGTTGTTGAGAAGCGTCACTTATATCTAGGTGGATACTTGAAAATTTTAGTTTTTATATATTTTTTTTTTAATTCATTTCTTTGAAAACTTGTTGTTTTCCCTTTTTTTTGGAAATATTCGTTTAAATTTAAATTTTATAGGCTCTATTTGGATTTAAAATTTTTGTCGAAGGCTTTGAATTTCATGTAATAAAATGAAGAAAAGATGAAGAAATTGGTGTACATATACATATATATGTATGTATGTGCATAACTGCGAAACTTTAGTATGCTTTTGTAAATTAAATTTCAAAAAAAAAAAATTTTTTTGTTAATTAAGTAAATCACTTAAAGCTAGAAAAATGTAGCAAGAAAAGTACATATGTGCGTAATCGCCAATTTTGGTTTGGTTTTATAGATTCAATTTCAAAGTTTTTTTCTTCTTTTTTTGTTAATCAGATAAATCACTTAATGCTAGAAAAATGGAGTAATAGAAGCATATATACTTCAGAACTTTTAGTTCAATTATGTCAATTCAATTTCGAAAAAAAATTGCTTTATTTTGTTAATCAAATGAAGCACTTCGTGCTAGAAAAATCGCGAAATAGAAGTACATATATGTATATGTATGTACATGTTTCAATCATAAGTTCGAAAATTTAATTTTTTTTTGTTAATCAAATGAGGCACTTAGCGCTAAAAAGGAGAAATGGAAACACATATATATATGTATGTATATGGTTCAATCATAAATTCGCAAAAAATTTTGGTTAATCAAATAAAGCACTTAAGGCTATCAAAAAATGGAGGTACATTTATGTACATAAGTACAACCTCGTTTAATTATATCAATTAAATTTCAATTTCTTTCTAATGTTTTAATTAGAAATGCCAATTTGCACAAAAATCTAAAGAGCTATCCACTTTATATTGAAAAATGTTTTGCAATTTCGAAACATGTTAAAAATTTATAATAATAAAAAAAACTTCATGTATAAAAATATATATATACGTATACATACATATGTATGCATTATAATTTCACCCGTCTGCATAACTCCCTCGCTGCAGTCTGTACCACACAAAAGTCCGTTGGTAAATCTGGCGAGTAATGTTGCTATGTGGTTACTATCCCGCGCCGCAGTCTTATTTTGCTGTTGCTGTATTTTTGGCTTTCGTCTCACTGCCGTTATATTTGTATACTCCGTTAGCTGCGAGAGGCGTGGCTTGCTGTTGTTATGCCGTTATGCATACATATGTACATATATGATGGTGGTGGCGTGGCTTGATGTTGTAAGCAGGGTTGCCACTGACGAAAAAAAATATTTACCATCCACTTGAAAAAAATCTACCAAATCTGGGAAATATCTACCAATAACTTTTTTATAATTATTTTAACAAAAACCATAGTTTTGTTGTTTTTTTATTGATTTTAATTGAAACTATAGTTTTTTTTATTTTTTTTTTAGTTATTCCAATAAGAATTAAAATTGTTTTTAAGAACTTTTTATTTAACTAGTTATACGGTATTTGAATCATATTATTTGTTGGCATATTCTCAGTTTTCTTCAACCAAAAGCGGAAGTGATGAAACTAAAGGCAACAATGAA
>NW_023469306.1:0-5466 GCF_013731165.1 Rhagoletis pomonella | reverse complement strand
GTAGTTCCGGTTACAGATATCGAATTCAAATATTTTTCCATACCTATGGGCAACAAGTTTCTTCTTATTCCCCTTCTTCACCATCTATTTCATGAGTTTGCACACTAATCTAAGCATTGCGGTAAGGGCTAAGCTCAGGACCTTACCGGGGTCACACAGGGCGGATCGTGAACGGCCTACTCCGATAGGTTAGCTGCGAATAACCAATAAGCAGTCCCAGACCAAGAGCGGCAGGAGACGAGGGCCTGATTTAAAAGATCAGAAATGCTTGATGAATCTCCTGTGTCCGGGCGAACAGATGCCGCCCCCCAAAAAGCATCCCAGGATTGAGACCAGTTAGATCCTGTTCATGGCATACTGGAGCATGTATACGATTAGTCTGACATTGGGCTGGCGAGAGCAGTATTCCGCCACTTTAGTATGTGAGGGTGACACCTCACAGAAATGGCTGGTGGGCTAATGCTGCGATCGCCTCCGTCTCGTTAAAACCCTGGCAGGTCTTCAAGTACGTTCAATACACGTCGCCATTTAGTTGGCCGCACAGGTCCAGTTGAGATTTACTCCTGGTTTTGCGCTGTCTTGGCTCTGAACACAATATCCCATAAGGACTTGTGTCAACCCTCGCGATGGCCTGCTCCTTTGAGAGAAGGGAACTTCGGGACACTTAAAAGCGACTGTGCTACGTGTGGAGATAGCGGCTTGAAGCGGAGACCCAATTGACTGAAATGATTAAAACAAAACCAATAAACGAAACGAACGTCGATGCTACGGAGGAAGAATGCAGCGCATTCAGGAAGAGCAGTAGAGTCGTGCGCTCCCCGCCACAAACTCCTCTGCAGGCAAATTCCGGCACCACGAGCACGGAGAAAGCCGCCGGCGTGGCGCAGAAGGCTACACCTTGCCAAACGGCAACTCCCGGCAGCCGGGATAGTCGTCTTCAAACGCCGGCTGCTGCAAACAGCGACAAGCATGTCACCGCAAGCTTGGGAACTTGCGAAGGCAATGAAGATGAGCAATTGGCCCAGATTCGGCTTGTCCTGAAGAAGATGCAGAGCGCTGTGTCTAAGCAAAAGAATGTGTCCATGGACATAAAAACAGGTATGGCTCAAATCGAGGAGAGCTTAAATATATTAAGCTACCTCCGAGAGCAGCGCCGGAAGGGGCCTACCCTTTCCGAGCTGCGGAAGGCTGGCCCTGGCTCGCAAAAGAGAGGTCGAACTCGATCCGACTCCCCTACAGGCGAGCCGGAAAAGAAGAAAAATACTACTGCTAATAATAATAATAGTAGTAAAAACATTATTATTAATAATCCTAATAATAATGGCAATAATAACAACAATGCACAGAAAACCGTACCAGACAATCAATGGAAAACGGTTGGAAAAAGTAGAAAGCCCAAGCCAGGGCCAGCGCCAGGTGAACCCTTGGTCAATAAGGGCGAGGCGACCAGCCGCAAAAAAAAGAAGAGGGTGAGAAAAAAGAAGAGTCTCGCCAAATTAATAATTAAGCCAGCTGAAGGCAAAACCTATGCAGAGGTGCTGGGAACGATACGCGGTAAGCTCCAACCCGAGAAGACGGAGACCGTAATTCGATCTGTTCGGAAAACCCGCGAAGGCGGCGTGCTCATCGAAATGGAGCGCTGTGGCAACCACACAGCATTTAAGGAAAATGTGTGCACTGCCATTGGCCAGCTTGGAGACGCCCGTATTCTCACTAGACGTTTACGTCTAGAAGTTCTGGGCATGGACTGCCTAACCACGGCCCCAGAAGTGGAGAACGCTATACGCGGGGAGTTAGGAGACAAGATGAATGGCCAACTTCGCGTCTCTCTCCTCGCTGTAAACTCGCGAGAACAAAGAATGGCCGTGGTGGAAATCGATGAACTGCCAGGCCGGACTCTTATTGAAAAGGGGAAGCTGCGAGTAGGTTGGATTATCTGCCGCGTCCGAGAGCGCGCGGATGTCCAAAGGTGTTTCCGCTGTCTGGGGTATGGCCACAAAAAGGCGGCATGCAAAGGCCCAGACAGAAGCAGTTCATGCTGGAAATGTGGTCAGCAGGGCCACATAGCCTCTGCGTGTAAAGAAAGCCCAAGCTGCTACCTGTGCTCGGCAGGAGACGGACAGAAAAATTCCCATCACCTGCCCGGGTCGGGAGCGTGCAAGGCCTTCAGGGATGCCCTTGCTGAGGCTAAGACAAAGCTTGGGAGAATATGATTAAATTTATACAAGGCAATATGAACAGGAGTAGGGTAGCTGATGACCTGCTGGACCAATTGGTTCTTGAACAAAGAGCAGACGCTGTCATCATCAGTGAACCCTATAGAACAAAAGAAACCTGGCATGTTGACCAATCAGGCTCGGCCGCGATATGGATTGCTAACCCCAACCATCGCGCAGAGAGCAGCGGGGTAGGACGCTGCTACGTCTGGGTTAAAATGGCGCAAATCACTGTGGTGAGCTGCTACCTGTCTCCAAACGACACAGTCCCTGTCTTCAGGGGAAAGCTCGAAGACCTTGAAGACGAATTGCGCGATATAACCGGCCACATAATTGTTGCTGGAGATTTCAACGCAAGAGGCGTGGAATGGGGTATGCCCCAAACAAACACCAGGGGAAGACTGGTCCTTGAAATGGCAGCCCGCATTGGCCTGACCATCCTCAACACCGGAACGACCCCTACATATCGAAGGCCGGGTTTTGGATACTCTATCCCCGACATAACCCTGGTCTCAGAAAGCCTTCTCCGAAGGGCTGACGGATGGAGAGTGATGGAAGACCTGAGTGGTAGCGACCACAACTACATCACCTTCCAAGTCACTGACATCACGCGAGGGCAAACACGTAGTATCCCTCGCAGGAAACCAGGATGGAACCCGTCTAGGGTCGATGTTCGCAAGTTCGATACGTCACTCCTAGCAGATTCCCAAGGCATTTCACCCACAACGGGAGAGATCCACAACAGGGAGTCTTGTACTAAGCTGGTCGAAGAAACTATGCGCTGCATTCACCGGGCATGCAAAGCCTCAATGCCACAGAGGAGAGCATGGTCAGGTAAAAAGCAGGTATACTGGTGGAATGACCGAATTGCTGAGCTGCGAAGGGCCTGCCATAGAATGCGGAGACTCGCAACGCGCGCTCGTGGTAGACCCGAGGCGCTGACCAGAGCAGCAGCCTACAAAAGCGCAAAGAAAGCACTTGGGGCCGAGATACAGAAGAGCAAACGGAACTGCTGGAAAGCGCTATGCGACGAAGTGGATCGCGATCCCTGGGGCCAGGGATACAAAATAGTGATGAAAAAGTTCCATACATCATCACAGGCGATGGATGAGGCCCGAGTTAAGAATATAGTGGATGCGCTATTTCCCACACACCCACTAAGAGCCGACACAGTGTTCGTCGAGGAGCAAGCCGAGGCACCACTGTTTTCGACAGACGAGCTGAAGCTAGCCCTGCGAAGCATGAAAGCCGGCAAGGCTCCAGGCCCAGATGGCATACCAGCGGAGGCAATCAGGTTAGCAGCGGAAACGAGCCCTGATCTTCTGCTTAACATGTACAACAGCTGCCTTAGGGCCCGGGTTTTCCCAAGCCAATGGAAGAAGGCGAGACTGGTGCTTATACCCAAGGGCAAAGGGGACCCAAACTCTCCTTCATCCTTCCGGCCACTCTGCATGCTAGACACAGCAGGCAAAATGATGGAGAGTCTGCTCAAAATACGCTTGACGTCAGCCATAGAAAGCGAGGGAGGCCTTTCACCCCGACAACATGGCTTCAGGAAGGGACACTCAACTATAGGAGCAATTGGCGAAGTAGTCGAGGCGGTACATAAGGCCGAAGAAGCCTGCCACCAGGCGCGGCCAATAGTGCTGCTAGTCACACTGGACGTCAAGAACGCCTTCAACTCGGCAAGATGGGACGATATGCTGGAGGCCTTGGAACGGTCATTCAAGGTTCCAACATACTTGCTAGATATGATCCGGGACTACCTCAGAGACCGTTGGCTTTTGTACGACACAACACAAGGCCAGAGAAAGAGACGTATAACCGGCGGAGCGGCACAGGGGTCTGTACTTGGCCCGGACCTCTGGAACGCCACGTATGACAGTCTGTTGCGCACGGAAATGCCGGAGAGCGCCTTCCTTGTCGCCTTCGCGGACGACGTGGCAGCCGTCATAACAGCAAGAAATGTCCAGCTAGCACAGCTCAAGCTAAACCAGGTCATGCGCAACGTCAGTGGATGGATGAGCGATCACGGTCTGCAATTGGCTACAGCCAAAACGGAGATCGTGCTCCTCACCAGGAAACGGATCCCAACAATTATAAATATAATGGTCGGACCTCAACCCGTGACGACTTCTAGGTCTACAAAATACCTAGGGGTGAAGCTGGACAGCAAACTCACATTCTGGGAACACATCCATGGAGTATGTGAAAAAGCTGCGCAGAGCACGGCGGCTCTAAGCCGGCTGATGGCAAACGTGGGCGGCCCGAAGCCATGCCGCAGGAAGCTTCTGATGACAGCGGTCCAATCGGTGCTCCTGTACGGGGCAGAAATATGGGCTGACGCATTGAAAGTCAAAAATACCGGGTTCAAATGTCTTTGGTACAGCGCAGAGGGGCACTACGCATTGCTTCTGCATACCGTACAGTGTCCGCGGACGCGGTTCTAGTTATTTCTGGCGTCATGCCAATTGAGCTACTTGCTTACGAGCGAAAAGAGATTTACAATCTCAGTGCCGAGATAGGTCGAGCAGCTGCCGCGGCAAGGGCGCGCGAGCAACTGATCCAGCAGTGGCAACAAAACTGGAACGCGAGCACAAAAGGTCGATGGACACACTCCCTGATAGCCGACCTTCAAACATGGCTGAACAGACCACATGGGGAAGTCGATTTCTACCTGACGCAATTCCTCACCGGTCATGGTTACTTCCGAGAATATCTTCATAGAATGGGAAGGGTGGACTCACCGTTCTGTCACTACTGTGGAAACGTCGAAGATAACGTGTACCACACATTCTTCACCTGCGAACACTTCTTGATTTCGCGCAGAATGTTGGAAGAAAGACACGGAGACATTACTCCGGACAACATAGTTGGGATAATGATTTCCAGCGCAGAAAAGTGGGAAGCAGTTGCGAGATACGTGAAATTCGTACTCCGCTGCAAACGAGAGGACGGTTGTCTACTGAGGACACCCGAATGAAACGCCCCTACAAAAGAGCAGCCCCAAGGCTCTAACAGCGCGCTCCTGCATCTGAAGACATGCAGAATTGCGGTGCCAGATGCGGGATTCTTGCGCGGGCGGTGGGAGTTTGGGTTTTAGTGGGTAGCCCAACACGCTTCGGTGGGAGTCCCACACTCGGGGAAGGTAGTATAGAGACTAGCGCCCCCGGCCAGTGCATAAAGCATTTCCCTCTCCTACGAAAAAAAAAAAAAAAAAAAATGACTTTAGTAGATTCAACAATAAATG
>NW_023469305.1:0-5467 GCF_013731165.1 Rhagoletis pomonella | reverse complement strand
TTATAAAAAGACAATGCAAATTCACTTACTTAATGTGGTATGTCTCTGAAACAAAGCTCGGTAGTGCTCTTAAGTTTAAACAGAAAAGAGAGTTAACTTTCTATATATATATATATACATAGTACATACACATATCGGTGAAGATTCTGTTCTCCAGTAATTTCAAAGTAGCTTTTTACCTTTAAATGGCAATGCTTTCTAGGCGCTGCACAATGGGACTACAGCGGCCAAAAGTAGTAAAAACGGATTAGCGAATTCTGAAAAAGTAATTACGCAGATTCGGAGTAAAAAATCTAACCCAAACCAAAAAAAGAATATTTGCAGTCATGGGACGAGCTTAAATTAGATACAATTCAAAAAAATAAGTTTGTAAGAAAAATTTTAATTTTGTCGGAAGTAATTAAACAAATTTTTCTACTTGTGCGGATATATAATAATCTGAATATATCTGTGGTCAAGCATTGCTTTAAATTTTTATATATGTATCTAGTGAATTTTGTAAGACAGTTTCATTTTGAATTCTGCGTAATTTTGTGAGTGGAAAATTTTTCGACTCCTAACTTTATAAAGGGTTATTCAAAAAGGCCCTAGGAAGCGAGCTAATTTGTACTTAGGACAAGTACCTAAATCTTAGATATGTGTGTCATATCGGAAATAGTCCCATCTGCTAGGTATTGCGAGCTAAGCTTCTATTCTTCTTTTTGTGGACACACCTCCTGTAAAGTTTATAAATTTTTTTTTTGTGGAGCTGAAGGAAAACTTTACGATATGTACATAAAATAAATATATGCATGATAAAATGGAAATGGAAGATGGTGTAGATATTAACGACTCGCAAATCTAGCAGCATTCAGCCAAAAGTATACGCTTCTCCGGACGAGATCCGGTTGCGAGTCTTTCTTGTAAATAGCTTTTATTACATTTCGTCTTGTTCTGGAGCAAGAAAGATTTTCAGCTTATATTCTGGAGAATTACAGAATCTTTCGTCAATTTTTGTAACTGTTCACGAGCCTTCAGGTTTAAATTTATACAGAGCAGTGGCATCCTCCCTACAGCGCTATTCAAGATTTCGTTGTCTAGAATGACTTTCAACTAGTTTACTAATTTGATTTTAAGTTACTCTAGTTTTTCTTTTAAGCAGAGATCTGCAAAAGAATTTACCAAATAAATAGCAGCAATATAAGCTGCTGTTATTTAAGTGCTTGTCAAAGAACTGCACAAACTCATTCATTTACGATTCGAAGTTACTTGTAAAACACAAAAATGCAAGTATAATTAATGACTGTTCGAACTCACCGCTTTAGTAAAAATACCAGTAAATATGACAAGGTTGTAATTGAAAATCTACAAGCTTTTCGATAACTCGTTAGACATATATTTCGTGCTCTTTTACCAATTCGCAATAAGTCAGCTCATATATATGATACAAGTAGGAGCAGGAGATGTAACCAAAAATTTCCGAAATAAACCAGCCTTTGCTTGCTTGAACCATTTTAAGCATTGATGACGCAAATGAAACTCTAAAAACCTTGAAACTTAGTTAGCCTGTCGCAGTTCTCTGGCGTTAGTAAATAAAATCCTTGCTCTTAATTTAATTACATTTTTATTTATTTATTCGTTCATTGTATAAATTGTTGGTATTAATATACATACAAAAATAATATTACAGTGTGGCAGAATAAAACGTGTCTCTAATAGGTAATAAATATTTACAAGAGCGACGACAATGGTAAGACGTATTCAAAAAAAAAGTGATAAGTAGCAGAAAGTAAAATAAAATGTAAAAGAACATATTTCAATAACCTAAAAATTCTATGTAAAAATACAAAAAACATATTCTGAGTATTTTCGATTTTTCAAAATACAAATGCAGCTGAGCTAAAGCATCGAAATTAAAACTAAGAAAAAACTTTTATTTAATTGATTTTCTTTTTTTAATTTTTATCGCACAATAAATTTGCTTGAGAGTACTTAAAAATATTAACTAAAATTAAAAATAGCAAATAAAATAATAAACAAATTAAATACAAAAATCATTAAGAAATAAAATAACCAAAAATAGTGAAAGTAAAAAGTACGAGTATTTCGCTTGATTCAGCAGTTATTGCGAAGTATTCGTTCGGCGAGTAGACATCAAACGCGACTGACAATTGGCGACAGACCTCAATTCCCACCGTGGCAGTGTGCAGCAGCCATGCTTCAACCAACTATGTATGCACTACTCCCCTTCTCGCCTGCTTTATCGTCTGCTAGTGAATTTCGAGGCCAATGAGTATAATGACTTGAGCAGCTCCAGGGCGCGTTCATCCGAATTCGAGCTGGTGCTACTACCGCCGCTGCCGCCGCCCCCGTTGCTAGACGCAGCTATGCTGGCTGTGCTCTCCTCCGGATCCTCGACGCGAATCTCGAACTTCGTCGTCTCCTCTGCGCTGCCGTTTGACTGTGTGACGGCTGACGGCGCTGTTGTTGTCGTCGTCGTCCACGCAGCACCTCCTGTGGTCGTGCTGATGGCGGCAACCGGCGTATTTGTTGTGGCCGTTTGCCGCAGTGTGGTCTCCGCTGTGCGTGTAGTAGTTGTTAACACCGAATGTGGTGATGGTGCCGATGCGGCTGCTGACGCGACTGACGCTGCCGACGTTACCGCAGGCGCTGTCTTGTCACCCTTGATGTGTGCTGTTTTACCCTTCTCATTGGCAGACGACAATTTGCCGTCCATATCGATGAGCGCGTTCAACAAATGTTTGCGTGAACGTTCCAATGCTCTGCCATTCTGATCGTCGCACGTCTGTATGAGTAGCAGCAGCAGGCTAAGCACCTGCCGGTTATGTTCCGCCTGTTGCATCACATTCTTTAGGTGCAATGCCTCCGATTCGTTGAGGCCACCGAAGAGTTTGTTGGCGATCCGTTGCAAACCGCTACTGGAGGGCAATGAATCCTGCGGCAGATTGTATGTGTGGAAGAGTTCTTGCCATGAATCGAATTCGGCCGATTGCTGCGTGGCAGTTGGATGGCGTGTCGTCTCTTCTGCGGAACCCAAGCGGGTGTATGGTTCGCTGCTGCGCAGTGTTGTGCGTTGTACGTCAGATGCAAGTGCACTTAGGTGGCCGCGCAGCGTTGTGGGTGGGACTAGTGTTGTGGTTTCCCTGTTGCCGAAACGTAATGAACTATCGGTGGTGGTGGTGGTGCGTGCTTCCTTCATGAGCCCGTCATTGATTGTGAGCGGATCGAGGAAGTCGGTCTGCGAGATGTGATTCCAAGGATTTTCAGTTGGCCTATGTTCCGTCTCGACAAAGGCGGAGTTGAGTTTGCCATTGTTTAGCTTCAAATTATTGCGCTGCATAACGAATGACTGCGTCTGTTCGCTGTGAAGGAATTCGTCATGTTCGCTCGAGTCACCAAAAGGTGGCGCCAAGTCGGCTGAAAATTGTTGCCTTAATTTTTGGCCGCGCGCATCACCCGAGCGCGGACGGTATGTGGTCGTATCGGGCGCATCGGTGGTGCTGAAGAAATCATTCGAAGTCGTGGAAAAATCGAAATTGCTGTTAATTTCGGCGGCGATGCTTGAAGCTGTGGCCGGAGTTTCGGTAACTGATGGCGGCTGCGTCGGCAGATAGGTGGCCGCGGTGCCGGAGTGGAAAAGTGATCTATCGGTGCTGGTGATGGGCTCAAAATTTGGCTTGCCGCTAACCACTGTAGGCTCGGTTGGCCTCACTGATTCCAGTTGTGCACGGAATGTTTTGGGGTCTTCCAAGTAGCTGGAGATGGCTTCCGAAAAGACATGTGCGATTTTACGTGAATCAGGCTCATCTGTTAGGTCACGAATGGTTGCACCGGTGGTACCTATTTGTGGGAATAATGTGAATTTATCATTCGCACCGCTAGCAGAGTTCTTACCGCCATGGCTGGCGTCTGTTCCATGCCTATCTTCGGCACCCTGCAAGCCGAAAAGATTCGAGTACTGATTGACAGTACGTTCGCTTAGTAGACTGGCGAATATATCACCCGATTTCGTGCTTGCAACTGGGGTGGCTGCGGTTGTCGTGTCAGCTGCTTTTTCGATTCCACCAATGGTTTGAGCTGAGGCATTTGTTGTGCCATCCACGTTTGCGACATTACCTGGGGCTGCCTTTTTCTCAGCTGATGTGCTCACCGCGTTGCTTGATGCTGCATTCTGTTCACCTGCGAAGTACTTGGCCAGTGAGACTAATGCATCAGGTCCCGAGGATGGCGGTATGTCCAAACCTTCGCGTGCTTGTCCTTGGAATTTCGATTGGTCAGCATCATCGAACTTCGTTTTCAGCATATTAATAGTTTTGATCATTTCCTGGACATTGCGTGTGACCGCATCATTGTCATTTGCGATTGTTTGGGGTGCAGAAAGGAAATCGTCACCACCCGCATTTTGCGTAGCTATCGGACGGCCAGAATTGCGCGGCAAGTATGTGGGTCCAGTGGGCGCCGCCGTTGTTGAGGTTGTAATAAGGTCTACTGAGTCGGGACGCTTTCTTGAGCGCTGCACTGGCAATTCCGCCTCGATTGAGCTCTTTGACGAAACCGAAGCTTTGTCTTTTTCATCTGATGAACCCAGATTACTCCGCATGCCAATTATAAGCGGACGAAGCGTTGTGATAGGCGTTGAAGTTGTGGTGGTGTCTTGTGTGCTTTGTCTTCGCTTAGTAGTAGCCGATGAATCGGTGCCGGACTTATATCGATTTGGATTCGGTGTGGAGGCTACAATGTTCGAACCAGCAACGGGTGAACCCTTGATGTAAAATCCTTTACCTTCGGTGGTCTTCGACTTAGCCACAGTTGGCACTGTTGGCGTGTAGAAAGGTGTGCTACGAGTTGTATCCAATCGACGTGCCGTCGAATATGTTCCCGCTGAGTGGTATGGCGTGGTGCTTTGTAAACGTGCTTCCGCAAAGCGTGTCGACTGTTTTGGTTCATTCGAGTCTGTGTCTGATTCAGCTTTGATTGAAGTGCCAGCGCGTGATTTGGCGCGACCCTCCACCGGAGTGACTTGCCGCAATGGCTTCTCAAGCAGTGAGGGTTTTTTGGTGAACTCGCGACTCTCAATGCTCACATCTCTGGACTCTGCCGAGCTAATTTTTGGCTTTGTTTCCTCGCGATAGCGTTGTTGGCCACGTTTAAAATCGCGCGCACGTTCACTAGACTCTTTTTGATAAGCGTATCCACTACGTGTAGACGGGGAGCGTTCGCTGTTGTTATCCGCGTCGCCATTTTTACTGCCACTATTGCCACTTCGATTGCCCTTGCCTTTACCATTTCCATTTGCCTTACCACTTCCATTTCCATTCTCATTAGCGTTGCTGTTACCATTTTTATTGCCATCCACATTGTTACTCGCACCGCTACGACGTCCATCCACATAGGTGCCACTACGTCCATTATTCCTCACGCGCGACTCCGCTGACTTTGTTTCCACAGCGTCGACATTTGCCTTCTC
>NW_023469304.1:0-5468 GCF_013731165.1 Rhagoletis pomonella | reverse complement strand
AATATGCTGACTGTTGTTTACCGTAATATTGTTGCTGATCGATACATTTAGTAATTTGATGAAATGTTCGTGGAATGCTGATGCAGCGTCTGCGGTTATAACGAATTCACCGGATGTGTTATCGGTGCCACTAACCCATGGGGTTATTGTCCAATTCGAGGTATTGTAAGGTGTGGTGTTAACTCCTCCCCTCTTAAGTATGATTGTCCTCAATCATTAATAGAAGGGTAAGTCGTTGAATTTTACGTATGTTGGAATGTCATTACTTTCTTGTGGCGGGCTACCTGTTTTGGGCTTCAAGACTTCCTTCTCGATGTTCTGTATCTTTATTGATCTTTTCTTTAGCAAAATGAAAAGTGCGATTGTTATCACGGATTTTATGGATATTAAGCCTCCGATGGATAGTGTTGCCTTTTTGAGAGAATTTATTTTATGTGTGTTGTTTATATGTAAGTCCTTTAGAGACTCGAGCGATAGTATCTCGATATGGTCCTTCTCTAATGGAGTTGGCTGCAATATTGCTGGGATAGATTTAATTGGCATTACTTCTATATTACTATATACTTTATTGTTGATTCTAATGGTTGTGTTGTAAAATATTACAACATGGGTCCCGTTTATCTCCTGTGCCATTTTATCGGATTCTATTATACCGCTGAATTTATTGAGTAGAATTACGCGTTTATTTATTTTTTCTATTGTTGGTATGTGGTGGTCATTGGTGGTATTACACGTAGAATTTAAGCTATTTATTATTCTAGATATACATAAATCATTACTAATATCTATGACATCTGCTTCTTTGCAAATCATTAAATCATTGTAAGTTTCACATTTATTTTTGATACCATATAATTTATCTTTTCCTTTTAGAATTTCTTTGTATTTTGTTTCAATTATAATATTGTTCATTTTCTTAACGGGTCTTACAATTATTCTTTTGAATGTTTCACTTAATGTTAGGGATATTTTAATAATATAAATGATTTTCATATTTTTACTCAAAACGTTTATTTTTGCTAATCTTAGTGCATCTTCGGCACTTGTAAATGGAACTTTTTCCTTTTTTAGTTTGCTAATTGAAAATTCGATTTCTTCCTTACTTAATAATACAGAGTTAATTATATCATTCTTTGCCCATTGAATGGCGTATTCTATATTAATTAGTTCTTCTTTTATTAATCTAATTTTGTTTTGCAAATTTACTATAGTTTCCATTACAATACTACCATCTTTTCTGATGGTGTTCAAATTCTTATTTACTATACCAGTTATATTATTTATACGTTTTTCAAATACATTGTTTATTACTACTTGGTTGTTATTGTTTTCATTTAAATTATTCAAATTATTAGTTATTATATTTAAGTCTTCGTGATCAGGAGATCCGGCTATAAATTTCCATGCCGTTCCTAATATATCAATTGATCTTTTTCTTCTAATGTCATTAATAGGTTTTAGGGTATTAAGGATTTCGAACGTTTGGATTGTTTCATGTTTTAGGACGGGATATAGAAGGTTGTCTTTACGGATTTGGCCAGTTAGGGCGTCACTATCGAACACAACTAGCTTTTTGCTGGAGGCATTTTTGGACACTCGTCCATTTTCCCCTCTCAAAAGCGAGGTCAGAGGTTTTGCTAGCTTAGCATAATCCCTGATAAAGCGCCGATAATAGCCTGATAGTCCAAGGAAAGATCCAAGGTCTTTCAATGTTTTTGGACATGGAAAATTTTGAATTGCACTTACTTTGGCGGGATTGGTTTTTATACCTAGCGGGGATATGCTGAATCCTAAAAATTCGACTTCTTTACGAAAAAATTCACACTTGTCCAATTGGACTTTCATATTCGCTTTTTCTAGCGTGTGAAAATTTTTTTCGACATTTTGGAGGTGGCTCTGTTCGTCTTTGCCAAACACTATAATGTCGTCTATATAGACATAACATGTTTTACCGATATGTTCTTTAAAATGTCGTCTAAAGTTGGCTGAAATATAGCGGGTGCATTCTTTAGACCGAATGGAAGTCTGGTAAACTCGTATTTCCCGTTATTAATTGAAAAGGCTGTCTTCTCAATGTCGGATTCCTTTAATGGAATCTGATGGAAGCCACTCTTCAGGTCAAGAACGGAAAAGTATTTGTTATTTCCCAGTTGTGAGATAACCTCATTAATTTCTGGGATTGGGTATTTGTCGGCTATTGTTAGTGTATTCAGTTTCCTGTAATCTATTACTAATCTGTATTTTCTTTGGCCTGATGCATCCAATTTCTTCGGTACAACCCACACGGGTGAGTTATAGGGTGAACGGTATGGTCTAATAATTCCATCCTTTAACAAATTTTCTATTTCCTGTGTCACGAAGTCTCTCATCGCGAGGGGGTATGGGTAGTACTTTGTGTAAACTGGGGTATCTGAGGAAGTCCTGATTTATCCTACTCCGTAATTGTGTAAGTAAGTTTTTCGTCCGGTTCCGTAAAAAGGTGGGGGTACTTTTTGGTTAAGTAATTTATATGTTGGTTTTGTGTGGCTGTCATATGGTCAGTTCTAACGTCTATTTTATTAACTGTAGGGGAAAGTCTCTGTTTAATTTTAATTATAATGCCATTACCTAATGTCAGGGTGTCGTTATGTATGTTACTTGTAGCACGAAGTTCTTTTAGACTGTCGTTTCCTATAATACCGTCAAAGGATTTTAATGTGGGAAGTATGAAAAATTTTAAGCTTGTGGCATTTTTGCTGAAAAGATTGACAATTGTATGATGAGTAATTTGGATTTGTCCTGCAATAGAGTTTGCGAAAAATGGTTCGTCATTAGGTATTTTTTTTGGGACATGGCAGGGTTGGATATAATTTTTGCTTGACCCTGTATCGATAAGCATTTTAAGGATTTTCCCGTTCTTCGTTTTGCATTCTACGTATGGCAACGAAGAACTGTTCATTCTAAAAAATGAATGTCGATATGGTCCTGGGTTTCAGGGAGTGAATTTCCTTCAGCGTATGTCTGAGCTGATTGTCCGTTTTCTTCAGCTGTTAGTGCGGCTTCATACTCCTGAGGAGTTGGAGTCCAGTCGTGTTGGTAGTATTGATCTGTATCGTATTGTGGGTCCTGCTGATAGTCTTGTTGGTAGTCTTGTTGTTCACCTGCTTCTATGTGGAATTTTCGCTGTTGTTTAAGGGGAACTTGTTGTGAGAAATTTGATGGTCTTTTCATTTGGTTATTTATCTGTGGTCTGTTCATATAACTAGTTAACAGCTCTTGAGTGTAGGGACTTATCGACGTCCATTGGTTCTGGGGTTTAGTAGGGGGTTGATTTAGTGGTCTGTAAAGTTGGTTATTGCGGTAATTATTAATGGGAGCCTGATGGTAATTGTTCATAGGAGCCTGAGGGCGGTAATGATTTGAAAAGTTTTGTTGGTGCATTAGGGGTATTGGCATATATGGCAATCGGGGATAAAACTCGTTATTTGGTTTTTTGGGTGGGAGGGGTGGTCGGAAGTCGTGGGGCTTCCTATTTTGGCTATTACTATTCAGCGCGTAGTGAGAACGAAAGTTTTGGTTCTCCAATTTTAGGCAAAGGTGGAGGGCTTGAGGAAGATCTACTGGCTCTCTCATAGCAAGAAGTCTTGGTAGGTCACCTTTTAGTCCTCGTATGAAGGTGTCGAGGGCTTTGTCCCGATATGTCCGTGTTAGTAAATGCATGGATTCTGAACCCATTTCCATGCAACCCAGTTTATTTAGAATGAGGGACAGGTTGGAATAAACATGCTGGTAGAATTCCTGGATAGTGAGATTGCCCTGCACTAAAGAAGTCATTTGGTACTCAAGGGTACCTATATCTCGCTTGTCAGCGTAATGAAGGGTAAGGCATCTTGAAATAGCCTTCCAGTCTAATGGAGTGTTATAGGATTCGAGGGCAATGTCGGCGTTGCCCACAACTTTATTCCTTATAACGTTCAGGATGCCGTAGTATTTCGGCGTTCCATTAATAGGTTCGTAGATCTGAAGGATGCGATCTACACTTTTCTTCCAAGAGTTATACTCTCCTGGATCACCGAAAAATTCGCGGAGGCATCTAACTACGTCCGGTATTTTTTCCAGCGCTGTGATATTATTTAAGTGACTTGCGTCAATAGTTACGTCTGTTATATTTGAGAAATTTGCATTGGGGTTAAGAGCTGCCTGGACTAAATTTCGTCCTTCTTGTCTTATAATGTTGTTTACTAGTCCTGTCACTAAATTAGTCAATTGGTCCATATTAAAAGAATTGGAGTTGGAATTGGAAACACTTGGTTGTGTGGGTGCGTTAAGCACAGGGGGTCGGACAAGATTATTGGGATTAGACATTTTATTTCTGTTCTAAATTTTATATTTTTTTTATTTTTTATTATTTTTTATTATTTTATAATTCTTCTGGAGGGTCCCTTGGGTGGTGAATCGCAGAGAATTTTATTGTTATAAGCTGGAGGATCCCCCGTTAGGTGGTGAATCGCAGCTTCAAATTATATTATATTATTGGCTGTACCAGCCCGATATTATATTTGTGACTATTATTAGTTGATGAGAGGAAAAAAAATAAAAATCTCATTAATTATTAAATAAGCGTGTCTTTAGATATTTTAACCAACACTTTTGGTTGCACAATTTTCTAATGATTCTATATTTCTAAATAAATTTTTACTTTTACTTTTTATTACACAAAATTTTAAATTCAAATATGCAGTTAATGTTATCCTTGTTTAAAACTTAATGTTACAATTTCTTCACTATTTTGGTAAACTTAATAACCTTTTTGGTTTAAATTTTTCTTTATTAAATTTGTTCAAAAAAATATTTTTTAACACTTTTTCAACATTTATTAAATATTTCTCTTAAATTCTATACTTAAACTAAACTTCCTTAAGTCCTCCTGGTGTTGGGGTATAGTTTCCCTTTTGCTGCAGCTACTCGTGGTACCACCAAACACACTTTGAAGAGGAGTGCGTTTCTGTCCTACAGGAATTTAACGCTGCTGTCTTCTGGACCGGCTCTTTTCTTCACGTTCTTTGGGTATTCCACTTTTCTTGTACGCAGACCAATGAATGTCCTTGTTGCAGTCTATTTCACTTCACATGCGTGCTGTGGATGTCCTTTTGTGAGTTTCCGCGCATTGATTTTCGGCTGTTTTTTTCTCACAGTCGTTTTATCATCACTTATTAATATTAAGATTTTCGCGCGTTGACACTTCGGCTGTTTTTTTTACAGGCGTTATTTTTTTCACTCTTTACCGAAACGCTATCTTTGAAACCGGCCCCTACTCGGGCGCCAGTAAAAGTTTTATTTAATAAACTTTATTTTTAAAAAGCTCGCGGACTTTTGTCCGCTCATGTGTTTATTTATTTGAATCCAACTTAAGATTAATTACAATATATTTCTTACTTCTATATTACACCTATGTCGACCACCAATTTGCTGACTGTTGTTGACCGTAA
>NW_023469303.1:0-5468 GCF_013731165.1 Rhagoletis pomonella | reverse complement strand
GCGGCTCTGCTAGTATTATAATATTTCATTTAAACTAATTGAGTTTACTTTTAAATCATTTGGCAACCCATGTGAAAGATATTCAATATTATTCAAAACTTTCAAACTAAAGGTTTCTTAACAATATTTCGTTTGACAAGCACCATATTTTAATTCTTCAGATAGCTTGCGTATAATTCATTTAAATTTGACTTTTCAAACAGGTGGTAACCCGATTGAAAATATATTCAAACTACAGCTTTTTTAAGCCTCTTGACATGCATTTTTTTGAATATAATTTTCAAATAAATAACTCTCTTAATTGAAGTTGAATTTGATTTTTTTAAAAGGTGGCAACCCTCATCCATGAGTAGATAATGATTTTATATATCTCCATATCAGGTTCCAGTACTACAGTGTCTACCAAAAATATTTCCTGTGAAATGCAGTATGAAAAATTCCGTTTGTGTGGGGGATGTCACGCCCCCTTTCCTAATAGAAATTAAATGTATGTATGTATGTAAGGGGTGAAAGCGTAGCAAACAAACAAACTTAATTTCGGAAATTTCTATTCTACTATGAGTTTCGTTTTTTTTTTCAGACGGAAGTCATTTCCATCAGAAAACTGTGCAAAATAGTTGTAGCCTATTTTCTCGGATAGCCAGGCGACGATTTAGGCACTTGGTTCTGTAAGCTCCTCTAGCCTAATAAATCATAATATAGAGTATGTTACAGTTATAGCCGGCAGGCAAAACGTTGCACCACTCTGGGGGCGGATCTCAAGAGCATTCACCGTAACAGGTTTATGTCCCTTTCAGATATTATCAAATTGGACAAGAGTGATCGGTTTGTCCTAAGAGCCGTTTTCATAGCGTACTATGTTTTGGACACTGAAAGATACGAATAACTCACCTCGAATCCGGTCACTTCAACTAACTTAACACAACTCACCATATCTCAACTCACCTCAACCCAACTCACCTCAACTCACTTGCTTAATTTGTGATTTGATCATTATAAAATCTCTCAATCCAGTCTTATGTTATGTTAAGTTTCAGTAGATCGAAAAATACAACAATCACCGTTGTGGAACGATCAAGACACTGTTTTTAGTTCTTTCCAGAGCACTTTCGTTTGGAAGCTATCCCTCGATTTATGCCCCACCTGCTTTCGTATACTGAAAGCACAAAAGCCGCCTGTAAATCGTCTAAAGCCACACCGTGACCTTGATGTATTAGCAGCATTATTCGACGATAGCTCACTGAAAACCTTCCCCTTCTGAGAAGTGCTTTCGGTATCCTCAATGAAACTATTCGGTTTGTCATCTTCTTTTCTCTGGATGGTCGAGTAAGACCAGTCTATCATCGCATTGAAGACGGACTTTATCTTCCGTGTACTTCGGGATGATAATCTGCGTGGCCTGATTGTACTCTATCCTCTATCGCTTGTAGTACTCTCCCCGTAGTAATATGTATCCTTTCTAGTTTGAAGGTTTCATTGATTTATAACTATTTTGCCATTTTCAAGAAATAAACAAAATATGAAACCAACTCCTAACTCTCATTTCGTTTCCTCACTACCCCTTCAGACGTCGAAGCATAGCCATTATAACTGCAATATTAGTGCACTCGAGATGGTAAAATTGCTGCTGTCGTCTTTTTACATGCAATAGTAATTTTGTCTTGCTCCCCTTTTTGTTTTTGTTTGTTGTTTTCGTGATTTTTTTCAGCGCAACCGCTGACTGAAGTGGATATTTCCGCCCCCAATTGCACATAGACGCCCTACTGATGCCTCATTAGAGAGTTACATAACAAAAGGCAGCGAAAATTACTTAAAAAAAAAAAAATAAAAATTAAAACAAAAAGCACGCACGCCCACACAGCCAACAACAACAAAACCAAATTAGAATAAATAAACTTTAGACTCAGCTAAAAAGTGGAAGCAACAACAAAAAAAAAACACAAAGTAACTAAAAAACACTCAAAGCGGAAAAGGAAATTGTGTGTGGAAACACAGCACTCAGTGTTGTACGAGCACAACAATAGCAACAACGAACGTCCTTTTTTTTTGGCTGACGCAGTGAACGCGGATGCCAAGTGCCTTCTTTTGTTTTTTGTCACGTTCCTGTGGCAACCTCGCACTTTTCCACAAAGCAAGCAACCACACAAGCAAGCAGCGAGCTGAGCTTAGCTGCGTACCCGTAAAAGCCAAAGGCAGCAGCTATGGATGGAAAAAGCACCACAGCTGTGTGCTTTGTAAAGTTGGCCGCAATTGAAGTTGTGCAGTTCGTGCTATGGCATACACCAATTTGAAAAGTGACAACAGTAGCTGCAACAATAACAACAAAAGCAACAGCAACAGCAATATGTACAAAACTTGAAAATATTATGTTGCAACATTGTGAAGTGTAGCAGCAACACGAGCTGCATTTACATACTTGTACTCGTCGTATTGGCATGTATGTGTATGTATGTGTCGCACATATCGATTGTATTGAATGAGGATGTAAACTGATACTACGTTTATACGCACAGAATAATCAACTTAATTGAAAGCGCATTGACACCGTACATATTTCGCTCTAGTGTTTATACCAATGATGGGCAAAACGCTACTCGCGAGTAGCGTCTGCGTCGCAGCGCTTATACGTATACAGAAACGACGCAGCGAATTTCACTTCAGTCTGCTTTCAGTTTTCATGAGAGTAACACTATGCTTCGCCGTTGAATATTTTTATTCGTAATTTTAGCGCGTTGTTGCCACCTATATATGTAACAATGCCCAAAATGGCTGCGTATGAGTGCCAATTATAGTTTTTGGTTTTAAGAAAAGCCAATAACGCCCAATGCTTGTTACGTGGTAATACGACTACTTGGAATCGTACTTTTAATATAAGGCAACATTATTTGTCATGGTAAAAAAGTCAAACTGCCGAACTGTGTAAACCAATTTAAAGTGTTTTGTAATGGGTTTTATGTATATATGTATGTACGATACGGCAATTTAATATATTTAGTATACTTTATTGAATACTGAGTTTTTTACAAAGTTTAGAAATTTTAAATTCGTGAATTTTGTTGTTGAATAAACTATCATTTTTTAAAACATTAGTTTAATGAAATTAAATTAAAAAAACTTTTCATGCGCGTACATATGTACTTATAAAAATTAATTTCATAATTCATTATTTGAAATTATTTCTTCATTATTTTTTTATTATATTTTATTATTTTCGTTTCATGTTCATAATACAAATTAAATATAAATTTTTAAGAGCGTTTTCTAACCCGCGCAAAAAACGACGCACTTTTGTACAATATAGAAAAGTGGCAACTGTTACTCAGCGCGATTCACGAATACCATGACAAAATGAGACTGTATTAGTGTGCCCATCTATGGTTTATACTTACGGCTTTATATCGGCATCAAAGTAACCGTCTTCAAAAGCAAATAAAATCAGCGGTTTTCATTTGACATTTAATAAGTTAACATAATGGAAAGTGATAAAAATCTAGTTTTATTCGGCATTATAAAATCGAGGCAAAGAAAAAGAACGATTATTATTAATCAGCTTTAAATACTGATGCGATTATTTGAAATATGAGCGGAACAGCTATCTCCAATTCGCTTTGAGTGAGAGCGGTGTTTATACACTCTTTCTAACTGTCTGGAAAAATAAACTATCGATTTGAAATGGAGTGTGAGCCAAAACACTTCGCTCTTTCAAAGCGAATTGAAATTCAGTTAAACATATGTTTTGAATCGCGGCGAAATGAATTAAAGCGACTTATGCATGCGTATAAACGTAGTATGAGACAATTGAATGGCATCGGTGTGGTCTGGTAGCTCTTCTGTCCAAGGCAGGCGGAGGCTACATACGAGTGAGATTGTTGCGTGTGTTTGAGGAAGCAGGAAGAAGACGCGTGTTCGATGAGGCATCAATGGTGGCCGCAAAGTATGGTAGTCGTACGACAAAAATGCGCCACAATGCTTTCGAGTGGTTTTACAAGAGCTTCGAGGAATGTCGTCATATGGGAGGCGCAGTAAAAGCGAAATAGAGGGAGCCCACAAACGGATGAATGAAGTTTGCAAAGACTTGCAGTTTTAAAACGCAAGAAATGTGAGTATGAGCGGTGGTGCTACCTGACCAGCTAAAAAACTTGTCAAAAATTAACGGTGTTTTGTAGCCACTTGAAACTTGCACTTTACATATTGGTTGGTCAAATAACTCGTGTTCGCTGGTCCAGCTGGTTTCTAGTTGAACAAGCTGCTTTAGAAACTCAGCCTTCCTAGAGAGATCTTTATCCAGTTACATTTTCGCTCAGGCCAGAGTCAACTGGTTTCCATAGTCCCTTCATAACAAAATATGATTTTGCCTGTTGCTTCCATACGTCAAAATTCTCTTTACCACGTAATTTTTCGAACGGAAACGATAATGCTCTAGAACTTAATAAATTCGTACTCTGCAGGCACTCCCCTTTTAGGTTTAAAATCACCGTGGACCCAAAGCCTGATTCACTATTTGCTATCAAAGTAAATCTTTACCACCCTTGCCGACGTCAAGTAGTTGAACAAAGGCGGGTTTTACACGGTTCAAGCATTGAATTCAGTTCTGCTTGCCAGTGGGAGAAGGGGTGAGAAGAAAATTAAGGAGTACATGCGTTTGTACCGATTGCTTCCTTAATAGCACCTACCTCCGCTTGGGAAATACTTTAGTGATCAGGAACTTTGACACTTTTTATGAGTAAAACCTTTGTCTCCTCGGTCTTCCTACGTCGTCTTGCTATAGAAAAATTTAATCACGGAATTTTTTCTTTCGATTAAAAAAAAAAAGTTGGCTCATATTTGCGGCTTTTAACATAACCTCATATAATAATGGTGACAGTTTTGATTTTTAAGGCGTTTTTGAGGTTTCGGAGTCATATATTCATCGGCGCTCTTTTTATGGAATTTTTAAGGCGGTTTTGAGGTTAGGTTTTTACATATGTATGGTATGCTTTTAATAAATAAACCAATTTATAGTTTTTTCCTGTCCCGTATGCTCGAAAATTAGAAATATTAAGATGTTATTATTTTAAAAAGAAGAAAATTTTGTTTTTAATTACATTTCATTTTAAAGAACTTTTTTTATTTTACTTTTTCACGTTGATTAATGTCCTCAACTGTATATTGAAAACACAAATGTCATTTGACTTATGGCATGTGAATTTGTGGTTGCCACATCCAACAAATTGTACTTATTGATCAATATTATTGAAGATTTGACGAAGATTTAACTTAAATCTACTGCCTTTCGAGATTTAACTTTATATGATAAATCTCAAAAGATTTAACGTCAAATCTCGTCAGAGGGCTAAATCTTCATTAAATCTCACAATGGAGACATACAGCCTTGTTCTGCATTTCGATTCCGATCAAATTTTTCGGAATCGAAATGGATTGGTGTTCTTGATTTCGATTCCGACAAAATTTTTTCGATTTGAAAAGTT
>NW_023469302.1:0-5469 GCF_013731165.1 Rhagoletis pomonella | reverse complement strand
TTGTGAATGTGGGTGTTCGACTTTTCCATGAAAATTGGAAAATGGTCAAACATAGCGCTAAATCCGCACTAGCCATAGATACATCTACCGAAGTCAGTGTGTTTCTTGTGTTTAAGAGAGTTGGTGCTCCGATTAGAAGATGTTTATTTTTGGTTATAATATGGGAGTTTCCATGGGAAACTGAACCTCAGTGCAAAAATTATTTTCTTTATAAAACTAACAATGGTGTGGATAAGACATTTGTAAAAATCTTGAATTAACCAAAAAATAACAGTTTTCAGTTCTTGTGCGAATAAAACTACTTTATTCCACTTTTCACCCGACGTTTCGCTAAAACTTTTTTAGCATCCTCAGGGGTAGTGTTTATTTTATCTGTTACAACAAATATACAAAAATACAAAAAAAACACACACATTAAGTATTAACCGAAAAAACAAAAATGTATACATATATAACAACAAATTGAATTTAATGACAAACCAACTTACATTGTTTAGATATTCAAACACAGATATGTATATGTATAAATACTTAATCACTAAAAAAGAAAATATATCCATACCACTTGATGTGGTAGTTTTGTCAGTACTGAAAATTTCATTTCTGTAAACAAGTTATGTATGCGGCCGCAATGTTGTCTGTATCTTCCTTCTTATTAATTGTCATTTCTCGTTTTTGCATAATTCTAAGGCTCTCTATTGTGTATCGAATCTGTTCTCTTCTTTCTTTGTAATTAATAATATTTGAGTCCGCGAAATCAGCTGTGTGTCCACTTGATAAAATGTGCTGTGATAATGCTGTACTGCTTTTCCGTTTCCTTATGTCCGCTTCATGTTCGCCTAATCGAACACCTAAAGGCCGCTTAGTTGTCCCAATGTACAACTTTCCGCATGTTTCTGTTTCCTTCCCATTGCATTTAATTTCGTAGACTACGTTGTTTTGTTGGTGGACCTCCACTGGACACTTTGTTTTTGTATATATTCTCGAAAGTGTGCAATTAGATTTATATGCAAGTGCTGTGTTTTGTGTTTTTGTTATGTTATGATCAAAATTATCGGTAAGATTGGGAATGTATGTAACACTGAAGAATTTCTTTGCGCTTTTTGTTGTTTCTGAGTCCGATTGTGTGTTAGGGTGGTTGCTATTTTTTATTTTTTCCTGATTTATGAGTTCGTGTATTAATTTGACAGGGTAATTATTGTTTTTTAGGATGTTGGTTATTTTCTCTATATTGGCGTCATGGAACTGTGTGTGGCTTATCGTCAGTACTTTGTGGATTAAGTTTTTTGCGGTGTTAATTTTATATTTTCTTGGTTGAGATGAGAAGTAATTCATCAGGCGTCCAGAGGAGGTTGGTTTTGAGTACCAGTCTAGAAGGAGGTTTTGCTTTTCTCGATAAATACAAACATCTAGAAATGGTATTTTTGAGTCTTTTTCAATTTCTATAGTAAATTTCAGTTTATTGTGGTATTTATTAAGAGTATCTAGAATAATATTCGCGTCATTACGTTTGATAATAGCGAAGATGTCGTCCACGTATTTTGTTACAAACTTTATGTCAATGTTAAATTTTTCTTTCAGCTCAGTGATGGTGTTGTCCAGTAGGTTGTCCATGATAATGTCAGCGATTGTTGGAGAAATTGGATTTCCCATGGGCATTCCAAATGTTTGTGCATATAGTTTGTTGCTGAACATAAAGTAATTGTTATCCTTGAGGCAAAAGTCTATTATTTCGTGAAATTTCTTTTTTGGAATAGAAGTTTTCTGTTGAATTAGGTCCCACTTATTCATAATTATTCTCGAAGCTAATGTCGTTGGTATATTTGTGAATAGGGAAATGACATCAAACGAAACTAAAACATCTTCATCACACATCTGGACGTTGGTTAACTTATCTTTAAGATTAAAAGCATTCTTGACGTTATATTTTCCTGAAATTAGACTTTGTAAAATCTCGCCGAAGTATTTGGACAGTTTGTAACAGGGGACCATAATAGAAGAGACAATACACAAGCCTGGAGTTCCACTTCGTCATTTATGGTGGAAAAGCAACAATAATTTGAAAAAATTTCGGAAATCACCACATTACCTCATCACACTTCTTTCAGTAGGAATCGAGCCGACGATCCCACTGACTCAGCCAGTTGCCTACGCACTGTGCTTTTTATAAAATTCTAGCACATTACATAACCAGAACCACATAAATCCACATTTCAAACTTCGTGCAAAAATTATAAAAATTCAACAAACTTTAACGTCTACACCCAAAAATTATAAAATTTTTGGTTAGAATTTTTAGTAGGTATGCAGTTTTATAGCTCATTAAATTTAAGTAGGTCAAAGTGAAAATTTCAAGACGCTAGGAAATCGCGTTGATTTTTAATAATTTTCTTGGCTGACAGTGCTAGTCATTTTCTCCCATATAAAAGGCACAATCCTAAGATAAAACGTGAGTGAATTGAACTTCTACTTGGCTTCTTGTATTTTTTAATAACTAATCTTTAATATGGACCACACTAAAAGCCCCTTTTCATATAAAAAATCCGTATTTGTCCTACCCATGACAAACGTTGTCCCAGCCGTGACAGAGGAATTTCGGTTTTTTTTTATAATAAAGCAATAATTTTTGCTGTAGTTTTTGCTTTGTTTGTAGTCGTTCGCAGAGTTCCGTAAAACATATCTGCTCCAAAAAGCAAGTTCTTTCTTTTGTCACACCCGTGACAGAAGAAATAACTCAGATTTTTTCCATATAAAAGTAAGCTGGAATTTTTTTCTTATTTTGTATTAAGTCATATAATAGTCAATTAGGTGTCGCTTTATCAAAATGTAGAATTGTTGAGTACTAAATATTTAAATTTAAACAAGGAAGAAAATATTTTCTGTACAAATGTCCCACCCGTTACGGTGGAATTGCCCATATGCGTTTCTTGTAATAATATGATATCTGGCTTATGTTTAGATGTAAGATATTCTAGTGCAAATTTGTTAGTGATGAAGCCCTGAATATTTCATTGTAATATTGAGAAATTTAAGCCAATATCCATCAGTAATAATAATGAAGTGAGATATTAGTTGTTTTTTTACAGTGTGATTCGACAGTGTGCTTCTGTAAGTAGAAGGTGTAATGAGAACATTTAGCTCAGGGAAGTTGTTGTAAGGCTCCCTAGTTGGAGATAATCGTTCTAATTCCACACTATCGTCTTCTGTGAGTGTGTTGTTAAATTGAGAGGTAGAGTTATTTGTTGGTTTTGGCAAATATTCTGTAGTTGTTTGTATATTTTTCGAAGTGTCTGGTTGTGTTATTTTAGTTGGTTCGTTTCATCTGCTTTTTTTAGTGCTGTTATTTATTTGAGATTTGTTTTTGGGTTGCTTAGTTTGGTTTGGTATGTTAACTGTTGTTTTGGAATTCTCATTACTTTAGTCTGTGATTTTTGTTGCATTGGAGTTTGGGGTTTTTACTATTTGTGCTAATGAAGGTTTTGTTATTCGTTTTGCAAAGGGTTGAATTTGGTAGGCAGTTGGATTAATACTAAAGACCTTCCATGCTTCGCGAACAGTGCATCGCCGATAAATTTTTTTTTTCTTCACTGCTTTGTGCTTTAAGAAGCTGGCGCAGGTTGGATTATACGATGAGTGAGTGTTGTTGTCGCAGGATTTGCTGCTACATGTTTCGTGTGGGGGAGGATTGGCGCATTCTTTACAGGCTTCTATATTACGGCACCTATTTTTAGTGTGTCCAAGTTTCTGGAAATTCCTACACCGCATTGGGTTAGTGATATACTCTTGCACCCGAACTCTTTCCCATCCAAGTTTGATTGTTTCCGGTCTGCGAATCAGATCAAAGGTAATAATTGCTGCTCCGGTTGGTGTTATTTGGTCACCTGATCTCATCATTACCTTCCTCACGTCAACAACTTTTTGGTCAGCCAAGCCTTCGATTAGTTCTTCTTCTCGGAGACTAATGTTTCTGGAAAATATCCTTCCTAGCGAATTGTTTAAACCCTTGTGTGAGGTGATCTAGACCGGAATCAACCAAATGAAGGTTGCTTTGCAGAACTTATCGACCGCTTTTGTGTTTGACGTTTTGATGAGTAGGTCTCCGGAGCTTAGTGCAAATACCGCAGTGTAGTCGGAGCATATATGATTCAGTCCTTTGTCAATCTGAAAGACATTGTATGACGAAAGTGCGCGAATTTGCTCTCCAACGTTTGGTCCTACTGCCGTGGCTACGAGATATCGCGGAATGTGATCATGGTTATGTTTGACTTGAGGGAGAGGCACGAAGCCGTCAGACCTTATGCGTTTGACAGGTGGATTAATGTCTGGGCAAGTAACCGAAACCTGTTTGAAGAGGGGGGTCAACCCCATTAATTTTTACCCTGCACTGGATTTCAACTGCTGTCGTTAAAACAATTCCGACCAGAACACATAGTAACAAAGTAAGCGAGAATATGAATACAAAAGTAACACTAGCTTTTGGTTAATCACAAGAGCAAAGCGAGCGAAAAAACACGTCTTTACGCGGCGGTTGCCTGAGCTAGACTCTTTTTTTTTGTTGGAAACTTTTTAGTGGGCTCAACTGATTCTTGATGAAAACTTCTAGACAACATCACTCTCACTTATGTTTAAGACCCAATTCCAGATGACCTAATTAAGTAGAGATTGTTGATTAGCTTCAAAAATTCATTTTCAGATCATAGATTTAACCTGCACTTAAATAGCCAATATTGACTATTTAAATTGAGATATGCAACCCTGTATTTGTACCAAACAACCAAGGTTGATAGAGAGGTTGTTTATCAGTATTGCCAAGGAACAATCAGGTGTCCAGTACAAATTGTAAAAAGAACAAATAAATGCAATAACAATTTCAAGGAGCAAGCAATAGTTGTTGTTGTTGTTGTAGCGGCTACAACAACCCCACCCAGGACGGTTGGTATCTCAGTCGTTGTCAAGTTCCACTAACGGCAACCCTAGGAAGCGTGCAGCTTCTGTGGGGTTGGTCCACAGGGACAAGGCCGTTAGGGTTGTCGGGTTTTCCGGGCATGCGAAGAGATGTTTCGAGTCATGTGGGGTCTCTCCGCATGCCGGACACTCATTCGGCACATCCTCATTCAATCTAATCAGGTAGGAGTTTAACCTGCTGCAGTAGCCGGAGCGAAGTTGTGCTAGTGTTGTGCGAGTCTCCCGAGGTAGATGAAGCTCCGTCTCGTCCGTGTCCGGGGTGGTATGCCTAGAACGGCATTCACAGGTCTAGAGTCTACATAACTCGAGACTGACTCCCTGTGAATGCCGTTCAGGGCCTGTCGGTAAGCTGTCGGGTCCAGAGGTTGCTTGATGAACCTCTGGACTTCGTCCGCCAGTTCATATAGATGCCTCCTGACGTGCCTCGTGCATTATATTGTGCTCCTTTACGGGGAGCATTTGCGCCTCGCCGTGAAGATGGTGCTCGGGCGACATCAGGAGGCA
>NW_023469301.1:0-5470 GCF_013731165.1 Rhagoletis pomonella | reverse complement strand
GCGAATAAGCAAGCTATAAGTTTAATTGTGTTAACAAGTTTAGTAAAACGTTGTTATTGCTTTAACAAGTATTGTAAAGTGTTTCTACTGTATTAGCGAATATTGTAAATTGTTTGTTGTACAATAAAGTTAATTGTACTACAATTTGGTCATCGTTAGCATTTATTTAACAATCCAGAGATGCGAACCGAGAGATTTGGGAAATCCCTCAAGGTTTCGAGGATAATCGTAACAATTGGTGTCAGAAGTGGGATTGTTAAATAAATCCCGAAGGATAAACTTTTGAAAATGGCAAAAATTCAGGACTTAAAGGTTGAAGAACTCAAACAGGAGTTGGAGAAGCGAAATTTAGCAACCTCCGGAAGAAAAGTGGAGTTACTATCACGGCTGCGAGAGGCTATGGAAGCAGAAGGCATCGGCGTGGACAAATACGACTTCCAGGGTAAACTTGACGATGCATCCGCAAAGAATGAACAGAAGGATGAGGCCGCTTGTTCGTCGAAGGATATGCAGCAGACATCCGGGAAGGTTGAAGAACAGCAAAAGTCTCCAAGTTCATCAACATCTATGGACATGAACACGTTATTGGCTGCCATGTCACAGATGTCATCACAGCTGTCGTCACAGATGCAAGCACAGGATACACGCATGTCAAAGATGTCCTCACAGATTTCATCCCAGCTGTATGTGCAGGAAACACGCATATCATCGCAGCTAGATGAAAAGATTACTCAGCTACAAGTGAACTTATTCAAAAATAACGCGGAACTGAGAGAGAGACAGGATAAAATCGAGGAACGACAAGATAAAATTGAAGCGCTTATTAAGGAAAAACAGGAGAAAGTCGAAGCTAAGGTGGATGAGCTTGAAGATCGTCTCCGGGGTTTGCAGTTGAATCGTTCAGCTACTTCGACGAACGCTCCCAAGGTAAAAACCCCATCCTTTGACGGCGCGATTCCTTTCCAGGTCTTTAAGCTCCAGTTCGAAAAAACGGCTGCAGCAAATCACTGGAGCATGGAGGATAAATCCGCTGCACTGTTCGTTGCAATAAAAGGACCTGCAGCGGAAATCTTACAGACTATTCCTGATTGTGAAAGGAACAGTTACGATGCGTTAATGGGTGCAGTGGAAAGACGTTATGGTAGCGAGCACAGGAGACAGATATACCAGATGGAGCTGGAGAATCGCTGCCAGAAATCCAACGAGACTCTACAGGAATTCGCCTCCGAGGTTGAAAGGTTGGCTCATTTGGCAATTGGAGATGAATCTGGTGAGCACCTCGAAAGAGTAAAAATCCAGAGGTTCATCAACGGAATGCGGGACGTGTATACCAAGCGCGAGACGTATGCAAATCCAAAGCCAACATTTGCTGAAACGGTCTCGTATGCTCAGACACGTGAAACGGCAGCGCTCCTAAGTAGACCAGCCTACAAAGCCCATCGAGTAGAAGTGGAAACACCTGACGTGATGAACGAGATCCTGAAAACACTCAAGTCGATGGCAGGGAAGAATACTCCTGGTTCAACCGAGAGGAAGGATAGTGCTAGAAAATGTTTTAGTTGCGGAAAACCAGGCCACTTCGCACGCGAATATAAGACGGGTTCCAACAGGTCAAACAGTTCAGCAGTACGTAAACGCAGGACTGAGGATGACGAGCACAACTCCGACCAGTAGTTAAACAGCAAGGGGCGCACGCTGGCTCCCGCAATTGAATGCCCCATAATCTCCGTCTCGCGAATTGGCAGAAAAGCGAGCAATGGTGGATATGTGGACGGACATGAGCGAGTACTAACTGTGGATACGGGCGCATCACATTCCATCATTCGATCTGATTTGGTCACTAAAGAGGTAAGGCCATTACCTGGAGCAAGGTTGAGGACAGCAACTGGTGAGGACACCCAAGTTGTAGGAGAGGTAACATGCAAAGTCGCAATAGGGAATGTGACGGTGTTACACAAGTTCATAGTCGCGGCGATTATGGATGAAGTCATCATTGGATTAGACTTCTTGCTTGATCAAGGTATGCAGATCAACATGAAGAACAGGGCTATGACGTATAACAACATGGAAGTGCCCCTTCGGTTTAGGTATGATGGTGCATACAGCAGCAAGCGAGTGATCCAAGAGGAAAGCGAGCAGATTCCACCGAAGTCAGAAGCAGTTGTGTGGGCAAAGATTGATGGAGATTGTGGGACAAACAAATTGTGGGTTGTTGAAGCAACACAAAATTCTACACCGGACGTACTTATTGGTAAAACCTTGGCTAAGACGCAAAAGGATGGACGCATCCCAGTTCGAGTGCTCAATGAGTTCAAATCACCAGTCAAACTCCGAAGAGGAACTGTACTGGGGCAATGTCGAGAGGTAGAGGCAATCTTCAACTGCGAAAAGTTACCTGAAAGCGATTCCATTGGCGAGAATGACATTGCGGAAGACATTAATGCATGGACGGAAGGGTTGGAAGAAAAATACCAGCACAAGGCTAAGGAACTTCTCCGAAGATACTGCAACATATTCGACAAGGATGGCGACAAACCAGGCAGGACTAACGTTGTGAAACATCGCATTGATACTGGCGATGCAAGGCCAATCCGTCAAGATCCTCGGAGTGTTCCACTTGCCAAACGTGAAACTGTTAGCCAAATAATAAAAGAAATGAGCGAGAGTGGTGTGATTGAACCATCAGCGAGTCCATGGAGTTCGCCGGTAGTACTTGTGAAGAAGAAGGATGGTCAAATGCGGTTCTGCGTAGACTACCGGAAACTAAACGATGTGACGAAAAAGGACAGCTATCCTCTTCCCAGGATCGATGACACTCTGGACTCATTGACTGGAACAAAGTGGTTCTCAACACTCGACCTTAAGAGCGGCTATTGGCAAGTGGAGATAAGTGACGAGGATAAGGAGAAGACAGCTTTCAGCGTTGGAGACGGTCTGTGGCAATTCACGGTGATGCCCTTTGGATTATGCAACGCTCCTGCCACTTTTAACGCCTTATGGACCATGTGCTCAAAGGACTGCATTGGAAAACATGTTTGGTGTATCTAGACGACATTATCGTATTGGGTAAAAGCTTTGAGGAACACCTGAACAATTTGGAAGAAGTTTTCCAGAGGATAGCTGGCGCTGGTCTGAAGCTAAGTCCTAAAAAGTGCTCACTGTTCAGGAAGGAGGTGAACTACTTAGGGCACAAGGTGACAACGGAGGGCATCTGTACTGCGAAGGAAAAGATAGAAGCAGTAAAGGATTGGCCAAGACCTAGGAACCTGCACGAACTACGAAGTTTTCTTGGGCTATGGACCTACTACCGCCGATTTGTTCCAAATTTCGCCAGCGTTGCTAATAGCCTCCACGAGCTCACTAGGAAAAATAGAGCCTTCGAGTGGAACAAGGAGCAGGAGGAGGCTTTCCAGACTCTGAAGGAACGACTATGTACTGCACCTATGCTAGCGTATCCTGTTCCAGGTGCAACGTTTATTTTGGATACGGATGCTAGTGGTTATGCCATAGGAGGCGTACTGTCGCAGGTAATTGATGGGCAGGAGAAGGTAGTTGCCTACTATAGCCGGTCGATTGGAAAACCAGAGAGGAACTACTGCGTAACTCGGAGAGAACTACTAGCGTTGGTGGACTGCGTCAAACATTTCCACAAGTACCTCTATGGGCAACGTTTCCGAGTTCGAACGGAACATGCGGCGCTGAAGTGGCTACTACAGTTTAAGAATCCAGAAGGACAGCTAGCTAGGTGGATTGAGAGACTGCAAAGTTATAACTTCGCTATTGAGCACCGCAAGGGAAGTGTCCACGGTAATGCTGATGCCATGTCCCGCCGACCATGTAGCCTGGAATGTAAACACTGCTCAAAAGCTGAGGGAAAAGAGGACATTATAGACGTCCGACTAACGACAATAACACCAGCGGAAGAGTGGAAGGAAGAACAGCTACGAAAGTGTCAGCAGGAAGATCCAGATCTGGAGCTTTTGATGCATGGACTGGAGGTGGACAGGAGGCCAACTAAGGAGCAAATGGCAGCGGTAAGCCCCATCGCAAAGGCGTACTGGGCACAATGGAACAGCTTAAAATTAATATCTGGCTGTTTCCATAGGGTATGGGAAAGCGAAGATGGCCAGTACTCCCGCAACCTGATAGTAGTTCCAAGGGTAAGAATTCCGGATGTACTCAAGGAATTCCACAATGGTCCTAGTGGAGGGCACCTGGGAATCACGAAGACCCTGGAGAAGGTTAAGCAGAGGTTCTATTGGGTTGGTTGTCGGCAATCGGTCGCAGAGTGGATTGCTAACTGCGCGGAGTGTATTGCAGCTAAGGGGCCGAAATCCAGAAGTCATGGCCAGATGAAGCAATATAACTCAGGTGCACCTTTCGAGCGGATTGCCATGGATGTAGCCGGTCCATTTCCTATGAGCGCACAGGGAAACAAATACGTCCTTGTGGTTATGGACTACTTTAGCAAATGGCCGGAGGTATACCCGATTCCAAACCAGGAAGCTAAAACAGTAGCGGAGGTATTCACCTACAATTGGGTTGCGAGATACGGTGTACCTATAGAGCTGCACTCTGACCAGGGGAGAAATTTTGAGTCGGCGGTGTTCCAAGAGATGTGCCAGATACTGGGTATCCGGAAAACTCGAACGACGGCTCTTCATCCCCAATCAGACGGCATGGTGGAACGGTTCAACCGAACCCTGGAAGAGCATTTGCGGAAGGTCGTGGACAAGAATCAAAAAGATTGGGATGTCCGCATACCCTTGTTCCCGATGGGATACCGGTCAGCAGTGCATGAAACAACGGGTAAAACTCCTGCAAGGGTAATATTCGGCAGTGAGCTCCGTTTGCCTAGTGATCTGAAGTTTGGGGTGACTGGTGATGCTAGAAGGATTGGAAAAGAGACGTCAAACATCCTGGAAGAGGAGCTGAGAGAGATACATGCTGTTGTGAGACAGCGCACACAAATTATGAGTGACAAGATGAAAGCCAGGTATGATAAGGCGATGAATTCCGAGGGTTTCCAGGAAGGAGATTTGGTGTTGCTGTACAATCCACAACGAAAGAAAGGTTTGTCCCCAAAACTACAATGCAACTGGGAAGGTCCGTATAAGGTCGTAAAACGGCTAAATGACGTAGTGTATCGGATCCAGACCGTTGGGAGACCAAGAAACAAGATGAAGGTGGTCCACTTGGAAAGGCTTGCAGCGTTTGGAACCGCAAGTGTGTCTGATCGGGACGATCAGACTTAGGTGGAGGACAGTGTGGCGAATACTGCGGCAACACAAAGCGAACAACGAGAAATAGGCAGAATGTTCGAAGAATGGCGTAGAATGTTCCACAAAGAGAAACGTCAAGTTGGATGAACACTGCGAACAGCGAGAGAAAGAGAATGAGCGATAAACTTCAGAATGTTCTAGAGTTGCCATAAGTGCCAGCGCAGGTATATAAGGGCGCCGCCACCGCG
>NW_023469300.1:0-5470 GCF_013731165.1 Rhagoletis pomonella | reverse complement strand
TTGTTTTCGTACGAATCGAAAATCATGAAATATTCCCATCATTTTCTATACAAAAATTTAAAATTTTCGATTCGTACGAAATCCAGAATATACCGCATTATTTTTTATAGGAAATAAGATATGAAGCAAGTGAACTAATATCTATTATATTGAAAAACATTGCTAAAGCCCATCGCAAAAGTCGCCGTTTCGTTGTGTACCTTCTAGCCATCTGGTTCATGGTATCAGCGCCAGCTTTATACTAATTATAATAAGATATAATATGGGGTGTCTTCTTATTATCATCGTTCACAGCCTTATCGCAATGCAATGTGGATAGCATAATTACGGGTTTATTTCTGTTTGGTACGTATAAGCACATAGTTACTCTTTCATGGACACCTAATACGGTAGAGTACGGCTCTCAGGCCCTCTTTGGGGACCATTATGTTTTGTATGTAGGGCTTATTTTTTCTCAAAGTACCAACAAGAGTATAATTCCATGAAAGCAAGTGCTTGGAAAACATTTATTTTCGCCTGTGCCTTTGTTTGCGATAGCACATATACGTGTATTTTAATGCAGTTAGGGGACTCCCACATTATTTTTCTTACTCAATTCTCTTAATTTAATCTATATTCACAAAAAAATTTCAGTCCGCAAAATGGATTTGTGAAGAATAGTAAAACAAATACTGTGTGGGTACACGGGTACCCCGGGTGCTAAACATTTGGGTATTAACAAAAGGGTTAAGCAGAAAAGTACGTATGCATACTTATGTAGGTATGCATGTTTTTAATGTAATTTTGTAAAGTATTATCGTCTTCATTTAGCATTCGAGGGAAAGTCCATGTAAGAATTCATCACGGTAAAGAGTCTTGTGGACAGCAAAGAGAGCGTTGAAGCGCTTGTCAGTCAATCCACACGACAGAAAGTAACTTGAGTCTTAATATATGCACATACGCACATAATGTTATCATACTTTAGTTTTTTAGACTTAATATTCTCTTTGTTCTTTGTTTCTGCTTATACCTTTGTTTTATTTTCTCTTTGAATCTCATTAATGTTTTACCGCTAATCTAAACTTCCAGCTTAATTGCGTCGATTTTATACTTCAACATGTTTAATGTTAATTACCAGGGCATGAATCACGTAACTTTGAAACGATAGTCGTTCAAACGATACTGACAAAACAATGTTGTCAAAACACTGATTTATGCATTTGTGTTGCTGTTACGTGTTACTGTTACGTGAAGCAAAACTGGAATCGAGTTGACGATATCGCACAAACGATCAAACAATTTTTGATTTTTATGAAGCAAGACAATGGGTAGGTTCAGAAGGCCCAGAAGTTGAGCGCAACCGTTGCTAAAAAAATCAGTGATCATAATGCGCCTTCTGAACGGCTTGATACATTAGCTGTCAAATTCAAAACACACAACATGTTGTCTCAAATGATCATAAAAATATTACGATTATCTAACACGCAACTATTCCGTTGATCAGAAGTGCAAAACAACGCGTTCAGAAGGTGCAATCGCAACAGTTACTGATAGCGTTTTCTTTTCTCGAAAAAAGGCTGCACTTATTCTGCCTTGTGTTAGCGCTGTCACATTTTCATGTTCTTTTCTCAGCCCTTTCACAAGGCGTCGTGTTCATTTCTCAGCAGGTTGCGCTCTGATCCGGCGAAAGTGCTGCCTTTTCTGCCCTCAAATAAACGTGAGAGTTGCATGGTTGATTTTTAATTTAATCTTGTAAAAATTCAATTATTTACCCTATCAGAAAAAGGTGTTTTGCTTTAAAATTGTGAAAGACTTATAGGCCAAGTGAATAATTCAGCTTTATTATGTTCTATAAATAAATTGTGATGGAGTAGTATATTTTCTGTTTCATTCTCATATAAAGAACGCAACATTTTCTCAGGTTTTAGGGCAACGCAAAGCAAGAGTTCCCATATAATAGGGCAGAATTTTTTTTGAGAAAAGAAAACGATATGAGCTGTTGCGCCTTCTGAACGTGCCCAATCTCGACACGATATCGTTCAGACGACTGTCATACGCGATTCATGCCCAGTTTCAGCACTGACAAAAGCTGTTTAAAATTTCTACTGAGCGTTGTAAGTAAAAAACATGCTGGCTTGCAGCTGTGCTGCATGAATGATAGAAGTTTTCCAAAGTCGCTCCAAATAGCGACAAATGGTTAAAAATTAACATTTGGTCTAATTTGCTTAGTTAAAGTTGTAAACGTAACATACCCGATTCTCAGCAAAAAACTGTCCAATCTTCGATTGCCACCTAAACTGAAATTCCATGCAATTCGTGGGAATTACCCGCGAGTTTATTTCCCTGCACGCGATACATATCTTTTTATTTTTCCTGGTTTCTTTGTTTTCATATGCATGTAGTTAAGTATATATTTTTCATATACATTAGCAGGGAACGGATTTTATGGAAATTTCCTTTTTTCCGCTAAAGAGATATAGTATATTCGATTAAGAATGGCTTCGATTCCGCTTTCCCGCATTTCATATATGTATACACATTTGATATTGCATTTTTTGCCGTTTTTAAGATATTTGCCTTTTCTATATTTAAGGCCAGTATGCAGCCGTTTGACCGTTTTTTCGAGAGGTGTTAAAGCAGTATAATTATAAAGGGCAAGGAAAGAGCCCTTATTTCTGATAATATGAAAGTTTTAAACCTGTCATATTTAAATTTGGCGCCACATGTATCAACTCATGTCGAGCGCACGTTTATCGAATCGAATGAAAATGCTGCCAGAAATCTTCAAAATGCATCTTGTGGTTCAATGTTACTACAGTTATAGAGATTTAAGTTTTGTGAGGTAATAACTCGAAAGAAGAAAGGAGTCAAAGATTCAAAGTACAGATTTTTCATATGTAAAATGAAATTAGTTCATAATTTTTCTCTTTTTACTTGTAAAATAAACATTTCTAAAATAAATGCATTTTTTGATTATTTGTCGGTTTTTGTCTTTTTTACTACCTTCTTTTCCCTTTTTTGTGATTTCTAGTGCCTTTTCCTACCTATTTCGCAATTTTATTTTGCATTTTCGAGCCTATTTCGTTATTTTGTTTTGCCTTTTTTTATGGGTTTTTCGGTCCTAAAAATCCGTTCCCTGCACATAAGTTTAAAAAAAAACCCCTCTTTGAGATAAAATTTTCAAGTGACGAAAGCTGAACTAGAAACGCAAAATTTATGATATCAATTTCGTGAGGCATTTTTTTAACTGCCCTCGAAACTGACGGAAAATATTTTTGTTCATACGAATCGTTGCCAAATTTCCGATTTTTTTATTTTGTGTTTCTAATGGCGTTTAGTTTCTACAAAAAATGTTGCCTTTTCATTGCCCTATCCTTAGTATTTGTGCGTAGAGGGGACTGAGGAGACAACATTTTTCAGTAGAAAAGAAAACGCCATAAGAATAGACAGAACTTTGCAACATTCCCAATATATAAAACTATTTTCCATCAGTTTCCAGGGTAGTTAAAAAATTAATTTTCGTCACGAAGTTGGTATCATAAATTTTGTGTTTCTAGTTTAGCTTTCGCCACTCGAAAATTTTATATCAAAGAGGTGTTTTATTTGATGTGTTTCACACTAAGTTTTTCATTAGGGAAGCTTGTATAAAATAAACGAAACCATGATTCGGTTCGAAAGAAATGTACATAACAATGAGTTGAACATTAACCCTTGTGTTAATACCCGGGTACCAGGGTACCCACTACAGGACCTTTTTCCGTATAAGTCGAGTATTTACCATCCTCCGGATCGTCGTTATTTAGCTTAAATAAATGAACTTGGATAATTGAAAGTAAAAAAATTGTGTTATTTATCAAAAAAATAATCGACTTGAAACGTAGTATACCGTACCAGCACCGGGTTCCCGGGTACCCAATTATTTCGGTAGTCTAATTTGTAGTTTTTTTTCTATTAAACGCACGTAATTCGTAAAAATAACTATACTATATAACTTATAAGAAAAACAAAAACGAATAAATAATCACTTTATTTATAGCAAACTAGCTTTTACCCGCGGGTTTCACCCCACACCAGAAGGAATTAAAGGGGTCATGTGACTTGTGGTTCCGAAGTTATAGCTGATAAAAAATCCCAAGTCTATGTTAAGTGATACGCCCCTAAACAAACTCGTTTATAATTATCATTTATAAGCACCTACAATAGATATGTTTGCATACCAAATTTCATGTGACTTGCGATTCCGAAGTTAGAGCTGATAAAATAATTCACGCCTATGGAAGGTGCCACGCCCAGGGGCGCACCCAGGAATATATTTTAGGGGGGGTTTTATATTTCTGAAGATATATCATCGGAAAATACTGAAAATTTGCTTGATAATACGCTATTTAAAATACATTTATGCAAGTTTTATGTACAGTATGTAATAAATAAATAAATGTTTTAAAATTCATAAACTGCACTTTATTTACATAAGATTAACAGAACTCAAACACTTTTAACCGACTTCAAAAAAGGGGAGGTTATCAATTCGCCGGAATACATAACTTTTTTACCACGTGAACCGATTTCAATAATCCTTTTTTTATTGGAAAGATGGTACCTCAAGGGTCGTCCCGTAATTTGGTTTAGAGATCCGATGATTGGATCATGAAGAATTTAACGGTACCCCTAAATTTGTATATGAGAATTGAAGTCGGTTGTGTTCTTTCCTTAAAAACTACTTGTTTAATAAAAAGTTCTATAAACTCAAGATGCGCTCAACTTTCCAAAGTACCTAATAAAAATTTTAAAAAAGAGTCAGTAAAAATAAATTTATTGATTCCATGAATTTTTGCACTTTTATGTTCATTTTTTCGATTTCTGGTTTCTGGTTTTCGATAGATGGTGATTTTTCCCGATTGCTAAATTTTTGTAATATTTCGAGTTCCGTAAAAATTAACTGAACTCTCAAGAAAAACGAAAAATTCATATAAAACGACGGACGAGAAATGGAAAAGAAATTTTCTTCTACCAAATTTTCATAAATCAGTTTGCAGCTCTCAAGAAAAAAATGCTCGTATATTTATTTCCTCATGAAAATTTACAGCAAAAGCAAAGCGCTTTTTCAAGCAACAGAAATTATAATAAATATTTCTTATAATTTCCTTGAGAGCTGGATTCTTAGCTTTAAGATACAGTTTGCATTTGAGGTTATTAGCTTTAGGGGGGGGTTTGAACCCCAAAACCCACCCCTTGTGTGCGCTAATGGCCACGCCCCATTTTCCAATATCGCCAATTTTCCCATGAATATGGAATTAATTTTATTTATCTCAACAGCAAGTTCCAATGCTCTACCACAAATATTTCAAGAGATATACAATATGAAAATTTTAGTTAGTATAGGAGGTGCCACGTCCTCTTTTCCAGTTCCTCTATGCCTATAACCTTCCTGGGATAAAAGCAAATAAGTGTGCAAAGTTTCGTGCGATTCCGTGCCGCGGTTCAGAAGTTA
>NW_023469299.1:0-5471 GCF_013731165.1 Rhagoletis pomonella | reverse complement strand
AATATTAATGTTTGCCACTTTATCAGATTCCCTTACGATTACACCATACCCTTCTATTACATACTAACCGCCATTCTCGCCATGTTGCTGGAATTCTTCAGCATTAATGCCGCTGGTATTGTCGATGGCCTATTCGGCTGGTTTGTCTATAACATTTCGGCTCATTTGCAAATTATGCGCCTCAAGCTCGAACATCTTGTACAACTACAAATGGCTGACCCACAATTTCAAGCTGAATTCGCTGCGTTCGTCAACTATCACCGGGAAATCATTTCACTTACATTGGAACTGGATGCAGTTTATGCGCCAATCATTTTCTTGCATGTTACGCTTTCATCGCTGCCCATCTGCTTCCTCGCCTATCAATTTACTTATATAACGGATCAAGCTAATGTGCCCTTTATGGGTCTGCTGTTGGCTTCCATTGTGATACAGTTAATGATTTATTGTTTTGGGGGTGAGAAGGTGCAAAATGAGGTAGTTAATACTTTAAGATGTGAATAAGTATTTATATTGTAATGGAGTAATTTTTATCGATATCTGGCATACATATAATGTGTATAAAATACCTTTTTGCAGTGCGAGAAATTATGTGAAAGTATTTATTTGCTCATACCATGGCACAAGTTACCGCCAAAGCATTCGCGCTTATATCTCACACCATTGATACGCTCGCAACGTGCTTTAGTTTTGACGGGCTACTTCTTTACAGCAAACCGTAGTCTACTTGTATGGGTAAAAACTCTGTTGCAATATTCTACTTGCATATTAATCAGATTTTTTTTTAATTGAATTGCTCTACTCTACTTTATTCACAGATTTTTCGAACAGCTGGCTCATACACCGCAATGCTATTCGCACTGAAGGAAAAAGAAAAATAAATAAATAAAATATACTACAGGCATCTCAGAGCTGATCCGCTCCGTCCGTTGCGCGATAGTATGTACGCAACTAACAGCTGAATAAATTATTCGTTTTTCTATTGAGAGCGCCAACGTTGCTGCGAACGGTTTTCGATTTTATTAAAAAAACAATTTCGTTATTTCATTAACTCTTCTTTTGAACTTAATAAAACATGGTGATTTGCTAGTTATAAATTAATTTGATACTTATTTAGTTTTTCGCAGCGCAAACGAAAGCCGCATGGAGCATGATGTGGTGAAGCCATCTCTACACCTGCTGCTCTGTGCCGCCTTTCTTTTTTGTGTGTCCAAGCACCTTGCGTCCCACTATGAGCTTTTGGGAATGGATATCAGTCGCTTAGGGAGCTCTCTCTATTTCTACCCTCCCCCTCACCATTGCGGCCTTTCTGTGTCTTTTTCTTTTCTCGTCTTTTGGTCACCACAATGGACATCATAGTCCAAGTGTGCTTGCACGTACGGAGGTAGCCCTATAACCTGACTTAGCCTCCGCGATTTGTATCAGCTTTTCTTCGTTTCGAACTCGCCAGGTGGTGGCAGCAAAATCCAAAAAGGGTTTTTACTAATGGCTTTCGGTCCTCCACGGAGAAAGTCAACAGCAACAAAACAAAACAAAAAAAGTAAGTGTGCCTGGGCCACACTGTAGAAGTGAAACTTACGTTAGTTATCTATCTATACATACACACATCTGCTTTTGCTTAAGGTTATATTTTTTCTCTTTTTTTTCTATCAATGTAGATCCCTACCTCTACCACTGTTCGTTTTAATAACATTCATGTTATTCTGTTTTTCCAATATCTTCATTTTTATCTTTATACTCTATCGATAACAAAATCGATTATAACCTCCATCAAAATATCGATAACAAAATCGATGACAAATTTGATAAAAATTTCAATAGCAACATCGATAAAACTATTGGTAGGTAAATCGATTAGAAAATCGATAAAAATGTCGATAATAAAATCGATAAATATCGATAACAAAATCGATATATATCTATAACAAAATCGATAAATATCGATAACAAAATCGATAAACATCGATAACAAAATCGATAAACATCGATAATAAAATCGATAAATATCGATAACACAATCGATAAATATCGATAACAAAATCGATAAATATCGATAACAAAATCGATAAATATCGCTAAAAAAGTCGATAAAAATCGATAACAAAATCGATAACAAAATCGATTAATATCGATAACAAAATCGGTAAATATCGATAAGAAAACCGATAAGAATATCGATTATTTTAGCGATAAGTCTCGAGAATCCCGAAAATCTCTAAATTCCCGAAATAGTTCCCAGATTGAGTCTGTGTGTCTCTCTCTATATCCTTTCTTCTTTAATTACCTTTATTTTAATCTTTCTTCCCCTATCTTCATCTTTACTTTTATCGGTATCCTCATCCTCCTCTATGTCCTTACTTTTATGTTTATCATTTTCTTCATCTACGTATTTCCCTTCACCTTTGCCCTTATATAAGTGAAGTGTTTAAATTTACCTTGGTCTTCATTTTTGCCTATATCTTTACGCTTCTTTGTTTTTGTTTTTATTGTTACCCTTGCCTTTATCCTTTTCTTTATCTATGTACGTACTCACCTTTACTTTCATTCTTGTATTGGTATTTTTCTAAGTGTTATTCTTTAACCTTCTATTAGCAAATTTTTGTTAAATTAATACCATATGCATACACACCAGAAGCACTTAATTCAGCCCCAGCCATTTCCGTTGCACCATTCCCTTTGCACCATTTCCGTTTGCAACTTCCGTTGAATTTGCCAATTTACTCCCAACCAACCAACCGCCGCTAAAGAAGTTTCACTTCAAAAACAAAATGTGAGTGCCAAATATTTACTTTTTTTTTATTACATAGTTCCTTGACATTCTCCACCAATTGCTCAATATATTTTATGCTAATACGTCAAAGCGCTATTAACCATTCTCCAAAGATTTAATAAAATTACACACTTTCGCCTAATATTTAGTTGGGCGTTAGCCAGACGTAATGAGTACAGTAATATAAATAGTCGTAACAGTATCAAGAAATAGGAAAGCAGATAGTTACAATTTTACAACCTCTACATTGAGTATTTTCCCCTTATAAGAGCAAACGAAATTTAATAATCTCGCGCATTTGAAACACTTTGAGCTGAAAAAAAAAATGCACAAATATCTACGCATACAGCAAATCAGTTTTCTTTTACTTGGCATTGATATGTTTGCCACGCGAGATCGGCCTATTTTACGTGCACCCTATAGGTACGGTTGTTGGACTCTAGCGACTGCAACTATAACCATCCTAATGGGTGTCTACATTTACACCAGTGAACAGGATCAGGCAATCAAAGTGCTAACAGTCTTTCTACAAGGTGTGCTCTCGGTGCTTAAGAGTTTTATGTTTGTGACGAAGGGAAGACGGTTCATAGCACTCATTGAAAATTTGGAGTCTCTAACGGAGGGTGGTATGTATGCAGTAGAAAGAATTTGCTTTTTAACACTTCTTGATAAACGGCTACTTGTTTCCAGCAAACGTGAAGGAACGTGCAGAATGGACACATGAAAATGATTGGCAGCAACGTATCGCACGTGTATATTACAGCTGTTGCACGGCCACAGGCACCCTGTATTGCACAGTACCTGCCCTTATACTCTTGTACAGTGTCTGCTTCAATGGCCATGCAGTACTCATTCTGCCCTTCGATGCAGCGTAAGCGAAAATTATTTTTGTATCTATGTTTTGAAGCGTCCTAATTGTTGAGCGCTCCATAATTCACTTCTCCCCAACAGCTTTCCATTCGATGTGCAGCAGCCATTCTTCTACATCATTGCCTACATCTGGTGCATATCCTTCATAGTATATGCCATACATGCCGTTGCTGCCATGGATTCGTTATTTTGTTGGTTTATCTTTAATACTTCTGCACACTTTCGCATTCTACAACATAAACTCGAAGCAGTTGCTGCCACTTTGGCCGAGGAAGATTACGTTAGCTTTCAACCAAATATCTCGGAATCCTTACGCTATCACCGGCACATAATTGAGTTAGCAGCAGAATTCGATGATCTCTATGCACCCATCGTTTTTTATAGAAATCGCTGTTAGTTATCTAAAACTTTGCTTCAGCGCTTACAATCTAATCAATCTAGCTGATATATCTAGCTTTCCAGTGATTGTTGTGGGACTCGTCACCATCACATTTCAATTGTGTATTTACTGCTTTAGTGGTGAAAAAATCAAAAATGCGGTCAGACTCTAACAAATCTTTATAGTTCATTTCCACCAAGCCCTAACTGCAGTTATGCATTTGCACTTACCTGAGCTCTTAACTACAGTTAAGCTCTTGGTGGAAATAGGCTATTAATTAAGCTTTGATGGTTTTATTATGTACATATATACGAATAAATTTACATTTTTGTAGAGCTTACTAATTTCGGATCATATCTATTTGACTTTTCCTTGGGCGCGCATGCCTTCGTCTATGAGACGCTTACTGCTGTTGCCTCTAATGCGCGCACAACGTTCCACCAATCTAACGGGATATCTCTTTATTGTCGACCACAGCCTTCTGGTGTGGGTAAGTGGAATTCCAGAGTGGGCATTGTGTAATTTTGAAAATTTAATTTTTGTGAATTTGTTCTCAGATATTCAAAACTACTGGCTCAATTATTGGCTTTTTGTCCGCTACGAAAGAAAAAACTGTTGATGTAAACTAAGATAAAAATTTTCAAATCAAAACATATGTATATTTGAAATGTACATTATTAATCATGATCGAAAAATATTAAGGTTTGATCCAAAGCGAAAAGCTTTATGAAAATCAAACGCACTGATCTTCCAAGCTTTGATTTAAACACTTGATTTTTTTTTACTTTAAGGAGATTTCTTCTTTTTTCTTACTTTCTTTTTTTTACTTTAAAAAAGTATGTGTCAGTGTAGGTTGATTTTTCCGAAAGTATATTTTGATATCGATGGTCCTCTGCAATAACGACACAACCCAAAACTATAAAAACAAACCCCTTACTACTGATGAGGGACTCAAGTCTATAAACCTTGTCTAATCCTTACAAAAGTAAGTAGTAAGGTTTACTAAAGTAAGGATTAGACATGGATTAGAGAATCCAAAAAAAAACAAACATTAAGATAAAATTCCGGAAGACTCAGAAAATAATCTATTTCGAAAAGTCCCGAAAAAATCCAAAAACAAAAAACGAAAAATAGGAAAAATGTATAAAAAATCCCGAAAAATCGGAACTTTAATCTTTAAGTTATTTAGAAAAAATCCAAAATTCGAACAAACATCTTATAAGTTTCGAAAATTTTTCAACGAAGTTAGGAAACTTCTGAAATCCATAAGTAAAAATTATGAAATATACCGTAAGTTAACACGAAAAACCCCGCAAAGCAACGAAAATATTCGCCAAAATTCCGAAAATTTCAAAAAACGTTCCTAGTTCAAAATTTCAAGAATCAAATCCTTTCTAAAAATTTTAAAAGCTATCAAGCAAATTTTTACTTTTTTCCTAAAAACAATTAAGA
>NW_023469298.1:0-5471 GCF_013731165.1 Rhagoletis pomonella | reverse complement strand
TTTATTTATTTTGTATTTGAACAATTCCACGTAACTTATCCAGTGTGATAGGAAACTAAACTGGGGGCCCAACGCTGCAGATAGAGTGCGCAAGGCAACATTTGCACTATATTCCTGCAGCAGGGCAATAGGGAAAAGATGGGGGATGGACCCCAAAATAATACACTGGCTATACACGGCGGTGGTTAGGCCAATTCTCTATCACGGTATAGTGGTATGGTGGAACACCCTTGAGAAAGGGGTAAACTTCAAAAAAATGGACAAGGTTCAAAGGCTTGCGTCCACACTCATAACTAGTGCGATGAGAACAACACCATCCAAGGCACTGTATGCCCTACTGAATTTTCTTCCGGTGGACCTACATGCCAAACAGGTCGCAAGTGGTGCGGAAATTCGAATGCACATTTTAAATAAGTAGTCAAACACCAGTCATGGTCACGGTAAAATACTAACGGAGTTTCCGGGGCTTCCCGGATTGGTGGACTATGCACTTCCGGAACCTGCACCCGCTACAGCGTTCGCGACCCTCCTACCCTCAAGGGAAGAGGGGATGCATGACGTTGTAAGTAGTGGAGAGTCTATCCATGTATACACAGATGGCTCAAAGCTCGAGGGAAGGGTTGGAGGAGGTGTCTACTCCCATCACCTGGGAATCTCCATAAGCTTTCGGCTCCCTGACCACTGTAGCGTTTTTCAGGCTGAACTGATGGCAATCGGCAGGGCCACTAAACTGGTAAAGTGTGATATGATATCCTAAGTTTATATCTTCATCTTCACTGACAGCCAGGCGGCAATAAAGTCCCTCACGAAGCAGTCGACAACCTCCATGGTAGCCATGAAACGCCGCGCATCTCTTAACGAGATGGCTGAGTCATTTCGCCCAAAGGTGATATGGGTTCCGGGTCACTGCGGCATAGAGGGGAACTGTAAGGCCGACGAACTGGCGCGACTCGGCACGAAACTTCCTTTTGACGATATAAATGACGAAATAGGAATACCCTTGCAAACTTGCAAGCTACTTATCTCCGAGAGGCTTACTAAAGTAGCGAACGACAGGTGGCAGGACGAAATCACTTGCAGAACTGCCAGACAATTATGGCCGGTACTCAGCGCCAAACGCACTGGCCTACTACTGAGTCTAAATAAGCCCAATATTGGATTACTAGTAGCTGTAATAAGAGGCCACTGCCTAATTGGCAAGCACGCCTATCGACTTGGCCTACGTTTACACGACTTCTGTAGAAGTTGTCAAGATGAAGAGGACGAGGAAACGATTCTGCACCTGTTGTGCCAGTGCCCTGCTCTATCCAGACGAAGACTCTCCACTCTCGGTAGGCAATTCTTCGACAACTTGGAAGACCTTAGATGCGTCGAAGTCAGGGATCTTCTAAAATTCGTTCTAAGTTCAAATTGGTTTTAGGGGGATTGGGAGTTGCTGACCCCACTTGCGGCATCACAATGGGCTCTGAGCCTAAGTGCGTCTTGTAGACGACCGCGACAACCTAACCTAACCTAACAGAAAATGTATCACTAAACTACACCAAAGGCGTAATATACAACATGACCTACGAGAAGTTACGGAAGACGAAATACTTGACGAACTTAAAACACAAAATATTGTAGAAGTTAAAAAAAATCCTTCAAAAAGAAACGAAAAACTAGTTGAAACCGGATTAATAGTAATTACTTTCTCAGCCCTGAAGTTACCAGAATATATCTATACAGGCTACCAAAAATCTTATATTCGCCCATATATTCCGCTTCCACTCCGCTGCAAAAACTGCCCACGTCAACCAAGAAACTCAGGAAAAATGCCTCAAACCTCCAGTGTGTAACAATTGTGCAGCAAAAAATTACAACGAAATCTCCCACTCTACATACAATAAAATTTGTCCAATCTTTATAATGCAAAAAAAAATCCAAGCCATTAAAACTCTACAAAAAGTTAGCAACAAAAAAGCTACCCAACTATACAAAGAAAGACACAACAGAACATACAGCAGCACTCTCCGCTCACAAGTGACGTACAGCGCGTCAGAAGAGGATCGCTCACCAACTCAAATACCTTCTCAGCAAAAATCTCCCAACAGAAAGAAAGAAAATGCAATAACCCAAGAAATTCCAAGCTGCTCAAAGTTAACTAGTGCTGAGCTCAACACATTAAGCAATCAAAATTTAAATACAAACGCAACCAAACACAAACAAGCTAATAACCCAGAAAACAACAATAAACAACTACTCTCACTACACCACAACTCCTCAAAACAAATACAGATTCTACCACGAAATACACCAAAACGTTTCCGCACTCAATTTAAAGCAAATAAAAACAACAGCAACTTAACAAGATCCACAAAACCCAGCAGAACATTCAGCGACTCCAGTGACGAGGCGGACATATTTATGGAAACGTAAAAATGGACAAATACTCTCTAAACATATTACAATGGAACATCAAAGGTTGCGTTAATAATTATATAGACTTACAATTAATAATTAAAAAAATACAACTATAAAATAAACTCCCTCCAAGAAACTCATATACAAACACTAACCAACTTACCAATACATATTAATTTTAATATTTACATTTCCACCGCAAAAACCAATTTGTTTGGAGAAGCAGCACTGCTGATCCACCAATCAGCTCAACATAAAGAACTTCGCGCAAGTAACAACTTTGACACCATAGCAATCACAATACAATCTAAACTAAATTTCATTATTTACTCAACCTACATTTCTTCCAACAAACAATTTACTTTGTATGACCTTAATAGCGTGTACTGATCTCAAAGACTTCCCATACTAATAACCGGCGACTTCAACAGCTGGCACCCCAGCTGGGGGGTCAAAAACAGAAAACAAAAGAGGAAAAGCCATGTCGGAATTCATATCAAACCCAAAAAACCATTATACTAAATGATGGTTCCCAACGCACTACTCAACCCGACATACCCTGACACACATTGATTTAACCTTAGGCTCACCTATTCTAGCCCTACACGCAGCATGGAAAACAGAAACTAGTCTTTCGGGAAGTGACCACTTTCCGATTATCACTCAACTATTCCCCATCAACGACTCAGAACGCCCATTACCACGACCGAAATTTAACAATAAGAGGGCCGATTGGCAAACATTTTACAAAATGGCAATTAACATGCATGCACAACGACCCATAAGCAACAACGTTAGCAAGGAAACTGCAAATATTAAAAAAATAATACTGATGCTTTCCATTTCCAGACAACCGGTCAGGTACGAGCATGATTTTTAATTTCGACCAAACTCAAATACAAAATCACATTTTCCCGCTTTTTATAATCGAAACTGTATGGTGGAAAGTGTGTTCTAATATCTATTTGATACACAAAAAATGATCACGGCTGTATTTGTTGCTGATATATTACATACATATGTTCCATTTAGTTAAAAAATATAAGAATATTGTAGTATGTACCACAAAAACGTACATTTTCTATAAAAAATCATAGCTCAGAAAAAAAAATCTTCGCTATTAGAGATTTGGGTTGATTGTAGTTCAAAGTGTCTCTTTCCCGGTAAAAAAGTTTGCGAGAAAAAAATACACTTTTTGAGAAATTAAATTTAAAAAAAAATTTGCACTTTTTGTTTATTGTTAAATAAAAAATTTTAAATAATGAAAATCAATAATTATATCATTCTGTCTTGAAGTGACAAGAATTACTGACATTTGAGTAAAAACATTGTTGGAATTTATTAAATTTTGACAAAGTTATGGGCATTTTAAAAAAACATTCTCACTGTCAATTCGAATAATCGATTTTTGCCTGAAAAACAAAATCGCGTTTAATTCGGCCGAAAAATTTTTCCTAGCCAAAAGAAAAAATACGTGTCTCATTATTTGGACCAACAAACAATGTGTTTGAGTTTAGTCGAAATTAAAAATCATGCTCGACCGGTTGTCTGGGAATGGAAAACATCTACTACAAAGTGCAAATGAATGTATACCCCAATACGACACCAAGAAAGGCAAAAAATCTACCCCATGGTGGAACAGAACTTTAGAAAATCTTAAAAAAGAAAAAAAACAGGCTCTTCAATACACATTTCCCCTGAAAATATTTTAAATTTTAAACGAGCAAACGCAATTTACCGAAGGGAAATTAAACAAGCTAAACGAACTGCCCTTTCAGCACTCACAACTGGTATCAGCCCCGCATCCTCACCTGAAAGAATCTGGTCTAACATAAGGCGTTTATGTGGTATAAAGTCAAAGATATTCATTCACTGTATAAACGACACAAACGGGACAACTGCACTTACAAACAGAAGCGATATTGCCAACAAGTTGGCCAAAGGTCAGAACAATCACATGACAACAACTTTCCAACCCATTTTCAACACCACAAAATCCTAGCTACCACAAAAGTGCCTCATATTACACCAAACGCTTCGGCCACGACTATCGAAAAAGATATAACACTAATAGAACTATCAATCGCAATAAACAATCTGAAAGGCAAAACACCAGGTATAGATAGAATATCATACCCTATGATAAAGAACTTACCAACCGCAGTTAAACAACGAATAACCCAACTTTTCAATAACATATACAATAAATATATTCCCCAGACATATAAGACTAGCCTAATAATCCCAATATTGAAAAAAAAACCAATACAAAACATGCCCAAATTCATACAGACCCATTTCACTGACCCCATGCTTATCTAAGGTATTAAAATGTACAATTACATTAAAAATTATATGACAAACAGGAAAATTATTGTCAAAGTTGACAACACCTATTCAAATACATACCCTTTAATGAACGGCATACCTCAAGGATCACCAATATCCGTAATATTGTTTCTAATAGCTTACAACAAATTATCCGAAACCATCGCTCTACATAAGGAACTCGACTTTATTGCATATGCAGAGGATTTCATAATTGTAAAGAAATTAATTAAGAGCAAAAATCCCCACATTGACTTATCAACTTTATTCAACGATATCCTATCGTTGTGCAGCTACTCAGGTGCACAACTTTCGGTCACCAAATCTAGTCACTTACATATATGTGACCTGGTCTACGAAAAGGGAGCTTACGTGCGAAAAAAGTTTTCTGTGAAAAAGCTGTTAAAAGTGAAAATCATCTCATCTTCCATCCGAATCAACCAAAAAGTGAAAATTTATTTTTTTGACACCTAAGCCCCCCTTTCCGTAGACCAGGTCACATATGTAGAAAGCATCTTTGCAATCCTGTTGTCCAATGCAATAGCCTGTCACTAAATCAAGTAGATAAACTAAAGCTTTTAGATATTATCTTTCAGCAACGCTACAATTGGTATTACCACATAGAACATATAACCAATTCTTTAACCAAACGCCTGAACGTGGTAAAATGCTTATCATCAAAGAAATTTAATTGCCACACACACACCCTTCTATCAGTGGTACATGCACTTATTAAAGCGAAA
>NW_023469297.1:0-5472 GCF_013731165.1 Rhagoletis pomonella | reverse complement strand
TTTATGCGTTTTTTTTAAAAAAAAAGTTATCAAGCTCTTAAAAAATCACCCGTTACTTTCGGACTCATATATTCTGAAAGTTTAGAATACGTTTGCGGGGACATTTTGCACAAATGTGTTTATATGTATTTCGGTGTGTGGGTCTCGATTGCTCAATTTTGCGCACAAAGGTCGGTAGTTAAGGATATTTTATGTGTCTGGCTGAAACTATGTCCTTGCGGCACGAAAATTGTATGTTTACATCTCAGACAAAACAAACAACAACTGAAAATATCGCAAAAATAAAAGCAAAAAAGTGCAGTAATCGAAAAAAATGAAAAAATTACGACAAATAAATGAGCTGTTGACACGGTGTCAGCGCAGGTGAAGGCGACTGAGTGAATACAAACCAAAGCAAGAAATCGCCATGTCTCTATATATGGGCAGATTACTTATATAAAAATATACTTGAAAAAGTAGTTGTGTACAGTAAGTATTAAAACAACTAAAAAGCGTGAAATGATTTAATGCACTTTCGTTCGTTTGCGGTTACCGGCAAGGCATCGAACATTTTAGCAAATAATAATAATATAAACGTGGTAAAATAAAGGAAATTTACGGAAATGTCAATTTGTTCAATGCTGACGAATTAGGTTGTAATGTCGACAGCTATGGTTGTTTTTGATTCCTTTATAGCTTTATTTGTATTTATTTTTAAGGTGTCATATTCGAGTTTTAGCATTTTTTTGGTATTTGTTGCAAGCACACAGCAGCATTATCAGCAAATAGGCACATTTCACAACACGTTTACCACAATTTGACAATGTGTGATTGTGTTAGTGGACGAAGTGTGAAAGACCGTATGGTATTTTGTAAGAAAAGTGAGAAATAAAATAAACAGTATTTTTTTTTTAGATTTTGATGTATTGCTGTAAAAAATTGTATAACAAATGATGGATGGGGAAAAGCTAAAAAGCACATACAGCTTTTTTTTTGTCCTTGCTAAAAAGGTAAACATTCTCTCAGGATTTGTCCTAAAAATTTTTAGAGGCGAACATGTATATTTGACAGTTAGTTGACAAATTAATAAAATTTCACATTTCTATTTGTATAAAATATAACAGGAAAATTTTCCTTTGGCATTTTTTAAATAATATAAAAAAAAATTTATTAAATAATAATTTTATACCGAATTTATGAGTTGCTTGGGCCAACAACAATATTTGGTTAAAAAAAATATTAAAAAAGCTACAACACGAACAAACCAACGCCTGCCATAATTTCAAACGCTTTGGCTCAATGCGTACGACTTCGAAATAGTACACCGTGAAGGCCGTAAGATAAGGGACGCTGATTTTCTTAACCATTGTCCACTGTCCGACAAAAGCGACTTGGTAGTTGAAGAAACAGAAAAGTTGTTAATGGTGGAATAAATCGAAAGACTAGTTTTGAGTTCCAAAAGCATTGCATCGTGGACTGCATCGTTCGACCTTGCGAAAGTACACCACTGGGCGTTAAAGGGGTGGCCAGAATGCCTAGAACGCTCTCATAAACTGTTCGAATTTTATACTCGGAATAATGAGATAACGAATTCAGAAAGGTAAAGATGAAGGCATTGGCTCGGGGTTATGTATGGGGGCTAAATACAGACCGAAACATCGAATAGTCAGCAAAACAATGCTTGGAGTGCCATCAAACGCGTTGTGGCATTACATCTGCACAATTCATAATTGGGAGGCTACTAAGCACCCGTCATCTCGTCTCCACATCGATTTCGCCAGACCTGTTCGCGGAAGGCTATTTCTAGTTATAGTTGATTCGTTTTCCAAATGGTTGGAGGTATTGGTTGTAAAGTGTACATCTGGTCAATCATTAATTGCTTCACTTCCTAAAGTATTCGCCACTTTTGGGGTCCCAGATGCGATTGTCTCTGATAGCGAAACAGCGAATGGGCACGCAAAAAGGATGGTTCAAAAAGCCAAGAACTTTGTAAGTAAGTTACTAGAAAAGGGTGATATGGATACTAGCCTTTCAGAGGTCCTTCTAAGTCAGCACATCACGCCGCATTCGACCACGGAAATTAACTCCAGTAGAGCTTTTGCTCAATTGTAAATGTAAAACCTATTTTTATTAGATTCATTGCGGATACCCTATACCGAGATAATTTAGGGTAGGTGACACAGTGTGGGTACGTTCTTGTTTATACAAAAAGAACGCATCGAGAATCTAACCCCCGTAGAGTGGAACTTCAATCCGAACTAAAACTCCTTGTCTGTCTGCTGTAGCGTATACCCCTTGGTACCACTGTTTGGTATTTCGTCGGGAGGCGGTTTTCAGCACTAAGCTTTATCGTACGTTCCTGTCTTAGCGCAGTTCGTCGTAAGTAGCACCTGCTTGGCCCCGACCCTGTGAATCATTGAACCTACCCTCACCCCTTTTCTACGAACTATATGGCCCCACACCCTCACATTATATTCGAGAGGCAGGGTCGTGCATGCATTTTGGTGTGCAAGGTCTTTGTACGTCTCGACGCTTCTTAAATAGCAAGCTGTTTCAGCTATGGGCCGCGACCACAAAGGTTCTTTCTCTACGTCTAAACGATCTCAACCTCTCCCATTTCCACAATTTAGCGATTGTTGCTACTGCTGCAGTGCTCACTGCTTCCCAGTTGATTCAGTTGTCCACCATTTTTGGCACTAAGTTCTGTGATTTGGGAAGTTCGCCGAATACTTCGCCTACCTAGAACTTCTTTCTCAGCATTGTAACATGGGCAGCTAAACAGTACATGCTCCGCGTCTTCAAGGAAGTTGGAACCACAAGTCTCGCAATGGCCGAAGTCTTCGTGGTTAAAGCGCTGCAAGTAGGATCTGAAGAAGCCATGGCCAGGTAGTAGTTGGGTAATATTGAAGTCGACCTCGCCGTGTGCCCTACTATTCCAGGTCTCAATATTAGGTATGAGCCGATGTGTCCTGCGGCCATTTATAGCTCTGTACCATCGTTCCTGCCATTCGGACAGAGTGCGCCTTTTTGCTAGCGGTCGTGTGTTCAGTGCTGTGGAGCAGTCAGGAACGGTTAATGAGGTTTCCTTTGCCAGTAAATCAATTGGGTGCAGCCCAGCCACCACAAGGGCTGCATCTTCCGACACTGTCTGAAAATCAGAACAAACCCTCAATGCACAGAGTCTGTAGATCGATTTGATTCCACGGCTATATTAAGTGACTTGGATTGAATCTACCTAGATCTCGGGTCCCCTCTCGTTTACCATTATCCTTGTGAGCGCGCAGTTAGTTTTTGCAGCCTTCTCGCAGATGTAATGCATGTGCTCATAGAGCTTTATTATTTTACGGCCACTGATGAATAACTCCTTCGATGTCTGCTCCGTCAGACTCACACCCATGGATTGCATCCAGTCGGCAGTCGTCGCTACTGTTACCTCCGCTATCCAGTCGGCATCTCCAAGATATTTTACAGTGTGGGTACGTATTTAACTACGCAAGTGTGCCAAAATGGGTTGGAGCTGTAATCGAAGAAATCACTCGTCCTCTTTTAAAACAAGGTGCGACTCTCAGATTACCGAGTGTTGCTCCATACACTTCCATTGAGGAACCGCCGCATCATCATCCAAATTCAACAGGACCTGGAGGGATAGTCGCACCATCATCAAATTGTTTGAAAAATAATGGCAATGCCAAACCACCAAAAAATAAAAAAAAATAATAATTATAAAATATTATTTGGCATTCTCTCATAATGATTTGGATATCAAATAAATGATATTAATATCTGCTATTTTAGAATTTTATGTTATATTTTTTTTCTGGGCATCCCCATCAAAATAATGTCATTCAAAAATTGTATGTTTTAACCCTCCGTATATCTAATAGGTGACTAAATCTCTCATGCCATACTAGGTGGGGTTTGGCATACCCCATTAATAACATTAAATAAAATCAACAAATTATTATTTTATGGCAGTTATTAATATGAAATTTCGTATTTACTTATACATTTTAATAGGCCTTAACTAAAAAAAAAAAACTAAAAAAAAAAACTTTTCCTTCCGCTTATGAACTAATGTCTCTTCTTGAGTACAAAACTCAAATATATCCAAGGGCACTTTGCGCACTTGTTACGCGATTCGTGGCGAAAGCCGGACTAAACTAATTGCGCTACTCGGAACGGCGACTTTGAATTTATGGCTACTGGGAAAACGGACTCGCCGTTTTTATTATTTAAGATTTATTACGATTTTTAACCCTTGTGTTAATACCCAAATTTTCTTACTTTGTCTAGCACCCGAGGTGCCCGGGTACCCACACAGTATTTGTTTTACTATTCTTCACAAATCCATTTTGCGGACTGAAATTTTTTTGTGAATATAGATTAAATTAAGAGAATTCATTAAGAAAAATTTCAAAAATAATATGGGAGTCCCCTAACTACATCAAAATACACGCACATGTGCTATCGCAAACAAAGGCACAGGCGAAAGTAAATGTATGTATGGGCATTGCCTTTACATCTATGTATGTCCCTTTCCAAGCACTTGCTTTCATGGAATTGTACTCTTGTTGGTACTTTGAGAAAAAATAAGCCCTACATACAAAACATAATGGGCCCCAAAGAGGGCCTGAGAGCAGTACTCTACCATATTTGGTGTCCATGAAGGAGTAACTATGTGCTTATACGTACCAAACAGAAATAAACCCGTAATTATGCTATCCACATTGCATTGCGGTAAGGCTGTGAGGGATGATAAGGAGACACCCCATATTATATCTTATTATAATAAGTATAAACCTGGCGTTGATACCATGAACCAGATGGCTAGAATATACACAACGAAACGGCGACTTTTGCGATGGCCTTTAGCGATGTTTTTCAATATAATAGGTATTAGTTCACTCGCTTAATATCTTATTTCCTATAAAAAATAATGCGGCATATTCTGGATGTCGTGCGAATCGAAAATTTGCAATTTTTTTTATAGAAAATGATAGCAAATTTCATTATTTTCGATTCGTACGAAAACAAGAAAACGCCCCAATCAAATCAACCAGTGACGGCTGTTTATGCGTCAATTGAGCGAGGAGTTAACAAAACCAATATCTAAAATCGTTTGACAAACGTACAAATAATGAGAAATTATACGACCAAACTCGCCACCATTGAAAGCATCATAGGTCGTCAAAAATTACTGTGGACGTTACGCCAAACCCTTCAATTGAACGAAATGCACCAGGAAGAATCGAAGTAACTGGTTGTGGTTTCATTTGCAATAAACTGGAAAAAAAGATGAAAAACGAGGAAGAAATACTGGGAATGTGAACAAGCGTTATGTCATGAACATTCCAAAAACATCATAAAATATAATATTTGCTATAAATAAAGTGATTATTTAATCGTTTTTGTTTTCCTAATAAGTTATATAACGGGTGATTTTTTAAGAGCTTGATACCTTTTTTTTTAAAAAAAACGCATAAAATTTGCAAA
>NW_023469296.1:5379-5472 GCF_013731165.1 Rhagoletis pomonella | reverse complement strand
TTTTTTAATGGTATTAGGCTCTGATTTATCCAAATTTTCAGGTAATAAAAAAAGATACAGGTCAGATGTTACTTGTTTTCGTAGACGTTTTTT
>NW_023469296.1:4476-5369 GCF_013731165.1 Rhagoletis pomonella | reverse complement strand
AGTACGTCAGGTGTAGAATTTTGTGTTGCTTCAAAAACCCACAATTTGTACAAGTACTACCGGCGGGCTCCCGCTGATTTGTCAATAACACCACTTTAGCTCATTTATTTTATGATTTGGCTCACAGCTTCACGTTTGGCCGGTGGAATACATCGAGGAGCTTGACGGATCGGCTTTGCATCGGTCCTGCCTGGTTTGTTGCCATCATTGTTCAATATGTTGGAGTATCTGCGGAGAAGTTCCTTCGCCTTGTGCTGGTATTTTCCTTCCAACCCTTTCGTCCATGCATTGATGTTTTCCGCAATGTCATTCTCGCCAATGGAATTGCTTTCAGGTAACTTTTCGCAGTTGAAGATTGCCTCTGCTTCTTGACATTGTCCCAGTACAGTTCCTCTTCGGAGTTTTATTGGTGATTTGAACGCCCTAAGTACTCGAATTGGAATGCGTATACTGTTCTCTATCATTTTTACCAACAAAGGATAAAAATGTACCATCGAACACACTTAAAAAAAGGCGTGAGTCATATATCTAATACTTCTATATTGGCAGTACGTTGAAAGTACGTCCGCCAACATTAGAGTGCTGATATATAATGATAGAACGAGAAAACCATATCTTTTAAGAGTGGTTACGGTGTTCAACTGTAAGCTTTACATCTATTGCTTCTTTTTCAAATCTCCCGTTACCAAAAAGCTTGTAAAAAGCACCTTCAGGGAGAAATTTTTGGTAAATCTTTAATTTTTGTATTATAGTTTATTTAAACCGCCCTCTTCTTCGGCAACACGGAAAAGAGAATTCTCATTAGTAAGGCTTATAATCCCTAAGCGTACCAGATGGTAGACGTAACAAAATACATATTTTCAATGGCTTGGAAGAAGCTGTTACTGCATTAA
>NW_023469296.1:4180-4466 GCF_013731165.1 Rhagoletis pomonella | reverse complement strand
TAAATGATCAGGATGAAAAGAGAAATCGATTAAGCGGTGACTGTCTGTCCGTCCGTCCGTCTGTGCACACGATAACTCGAGCACATTAAGCATTTTGGGTTTGAGGGCCCAAATTTTTATAGGGTGCAGTAGTTGTATATCATGAAACCATTATTTTGTTGCGGTTTGGTAACAATATTTTTCCGGAATCTTGATAGCGATGTATCTCTATCCATGGGGTCTGGTTTTGTCATGTTGTTCCTTAATGGGAACCTTAACTTATTACTTGCGAATTTGGTAACTTAGC
>NW_023469296.1:2956-4080 GCF_013731165.1 Rhagoletis pomonella | reverse complement strand
AAATTGTGGGTTTTTGAAGCAACACAAAATTCTACACCTGACGTACTTATTGGTAAAACTCTGCCTAAGACGCAAAAAGGTAGACGCATTCCAATTCGAGAACCTAAGGAGTTCAAACCACCAACCAAACTCCGAGGAGGAACTGTACTGGGACAATCCCAAGAAGCAGAGGCAAACGTCAACTGCGAAAAGTTACCTGAATGTAATTCCATTGACGAGAATGACATTGCGGAAAACATCAATCCATGGACCAAAGGGTTGGAAGGAAAATATCAGCACAAGGCTAAGGAACTTCTCCGCAGATACTCCAACATATTTAACAAGGATGGCAACAAACCAGACAGGACCAACGTTGCGAAACATCTCATTGAAACTGGTGATGCAAAGCCGACCCATCAAGCTCCTCGAAGTGTTCCACCGGCCAAACGTGAAGCTGTGAGCCAAATCATAAAATAAATGAGCTAAAGTGGTGTTATTGACCCATCAGCGGGAGCCCGCCTGTAGTACTTGTGAAGAAGGATGGCCAAATTCGGTTCTGCATGGAGTACCTGAAACTAAATGATGTGATGAAAAAGGACAGCAATCCACTGCCCTGTATCGATGATAATCTTGACTCATTGAGTGCCACGAAATCGTTCTCAACACTCGATGTGAAGAGCCGTTATTGGCAAGTGGAGGTAAGTCAGCTTTGGAGGTAAGTCAGCTTTGGACATGATCTTTGGAAATTCACGGTGCTGCCCTTTGGATTGTGCAATGCTCCTGCTACGTTTAAAAGACTTATGGAAAGCATGTTTGGTGTATTTGTCGACTTTATCGTTTTAGGTAAGAGCTTTGATGAACACCTGAAAAATTTGAACGAAGTTTTCCAGAGGTTAGCTGGTTCTAGTCTTAAATTTAGTCTTAAAAAGTGTTCACTGTTCAATAAGGAGGTGAACTACTTAGGACGCAAGGAGATAACCGGGGGCATCTGCACTGCGAAGGAAAAGATAGAACCAGAAAAGGATTGGCGAAGACCTAGAAACTTCCACGAGCTACGAAGTTTTGTTTTTCTGCATCTACTCTCGCCTATTTGTTCCGAATTCTGCCAGCGTTCCTATTAGCCTCCACGAGCTCACTAGGAAAAA
>NW_023469296.1:0-2856 GCF_013731165.1 Rhagoletis pomonella | reverse complement strand
AAAAAAAGATACAGGTCAGATGTTACTTGTTTTCGTAGACGTTTTTTTGAAGTGAAACTTCTTTAGCGGCGGTTGTTTGGTTGGGAGTAAATTGGCAAATTCAGCGGAAATTGCACACGGAAATGGTGCAACGGAAATGATGCAACGGAAATGGTTGCGCCTGAAACAAGTATTTCTTGTGTGTATGCAACGGAAATGATGCCACGGAAATGATGCAACGGAAATGGTGCAACGGAAATGATGCAACGGAAGTGATGCAACGGAAATGGTGCAACGGAAATGGTTGGGCCTGAAACAAGTACTTCTTGTGTGTATGCAACGGAAATGATGCAACGGCAATGGTGCAACGGCAATGGTGCAACGGAAATGGTGCAATGGAAATGGTTGGGGCTGAAACAAGTGCTTCTTGTGTATATGCATATGGCTTTAATTTAACAAAAATTTGCTAATAAAAGGTTAAAGAATAACACTTAGAAAAAGGCCAATACAAGAATGACAGTAAATGTGAGTACGTACATAGGTAAAGAAAAGGACAAAGGCAAAGGTAAAAATAAAAACTAAAACAAAGATGCGTAAAGATATAGGCAAAAATTAAGACCAAGGTAAATTTAAACACTTTACTTATATATATAAGGGCAAAGGTGAAGGGGAATATGTAGATGAAAAACATAAAAGCAAAGACAAAGAGGAGGATGAGGATACCGATAAAAGCAAAGATGAAGATAGGGGAAGAAAGATTAAAATAAAGGTAATTAAAGAGGAAGAGATATAGAGAGAGACACATAGACTCAATCTGGGAACTATTTTGGGATTTTAGAGATTTTCAAGATTCTCGAGACTTATCGATTAAATAATCGATATTCTTATCGGTTTTGTTATCGATATTTATCGATTTTGTTATCGATATTTATCTGTTTTGTTATCGATATTTACCGATTTTGTTATCGATATTTATCTGTTTTGCTATCGATATTTACCGATTTTGTTATCGATATTTATCGAATCTGTTAGCGATATTTATCGATTTTGTTATCGATATTTACCGATTTTGTTATCGATTCTTATCGATTTTGTTATCGATATTTATTGACTTTGTTATCGATATTTACCGATTTTGTTTTCGATATTTACCGATTTTTTTATCGATATTTATCGATTTTGTTATCGATATTTACCGATTTGTAATCGAAATTTATCGATTTTTTTTATCGATTTTGTTATCGGTATTTATCGATTTTATTATAGACATGTTATCGATATTTATCAATTTTGTTACCGATTTTGTTATCGATATTTATCGATTTTGTTATCGATATTTATCGATTTTATTATAGATGTGTTATCGATTTGGTTACCGATTTTGTTATCGATATTTATCTATTTTGGTATCGACATTTATCGAGTCTGTTATCGATGTTTATCGATTTTGTTATCGATTTTCTTATCAATTTTGTTTTCGATTTTGTTATCGATTTTATTATAGATATGTTATCGATTTGGTTACCGATTTTGTTATCGATATTTATCTATTTTGATATCGATATTTATCGAGTCTGTTATCCATATTTATCGATTTTGTTATCGATATTTATCGATATCGATATTTTTATCGATTTTTAATGGATATTTTTATCGAGTTTCTAATGGATTTTGCTACCAATATTATTATCGATTTTGCTATCGAAATTTTTCATCGATTTTGTTATCGATATTTTTATCGGTTTTGTTATCGAGGTTTTATTGGATGTTATCTCGATTATCGATTTTATTATCGATAGAGTATAAAGATGAAAATGAAGATAGAGGAAAACAGAATAACATAAATGTAATTAGAACGAACAGGGGTTGAGGTAGGTATCTAGATAGAAAAAAGACAAAAAATATAACCTTAAGGAAAAGCGGATGTTGTATGTACATATGTATGTACATATGTATATTGGTTATGACTAATTTGACCAACTATTTCATAGCTCAAAGAAGTACACGTAAGGTTGGGTTAAGTTAACGCCGCGAGCCGATTATGAAATTTCGTTTCCTTGTTTATGTCACAAAGGGACCCGGTTTCCCTTAGCCTAATAGCAGTTCGTGCTGCGACAATTCTGTCTGCAATATCCGCAGAAAATCCCAAGGGGAAACATGAGAGCCTTTTCCAGCCTTCGTCCAGAAGAACGGAGAAGTACACGACCTGGGGGAAGGTTCTGTAACCAGTTAGCGACAATTTTCGAATCGCTATCGCAATTTTGACGCAAAAACATTTATATAATGCGTCAAAAAGTGCGATGCGATACGAAAATTATAACTAACTGGTTACAGAATCCCCCTCCTGAAGTAAAAAATATCGCAAAGAAGTACATTTGACTGTACTTCGAGGTACGAAGTACAATACCGAAAAAAGAAGTACTGTACTTCCGAAAGAAGTACGGTTGGTCACATTAGTTATGACTCATAACTCATCACTTATGAGACAAAATAGAAATGTATCAACGTAAGTTTCACTTCTCCAGTGCGGCCCAGGCGCACTTTCTTTTTTTTTTATTTATGGCTTACTTTTATAAAATCACATAACGCTGCACATAGGGGTATTTGAACGATTTAGGCGGCCAAAAACCAATTTGATAAAATTTTAGAGAAAACTTAAAAAATTAGTCACATTCGATAGGGAACATTCCAAATAAAATTTCCCAGCCCCCCTCACTTTTCTAACTTGCACAGCGAACGCTCCCCGTTGACCGGAAACAGAATATTCTAACGCTGCTTATAAATAAATTTTCGCTCTCTAGAAAGATCGTGAGGGTTTTAAGTTAATATTTTGACTACTGCAGTATATTCTTAAAAAGTAGTGATGGCTCCGCATAC
>NW_023469295.1:0-5472 GCF_013731165.1 Rhagoletis pomonella | reverse complement strand
TTTTTTTCGAGCAACCCTGCGCTGAGTTGAACGCAAATGTTGAACGCAAAGTTGAACAATGCAAACACACTTTTACCTTGTATTATTGAATCATGGCTAAGGACTAGAAGGAATAAGCAGGTTGCTGTTTTGAATAGAACGAGAATTAATAGGGAAAATGGCGTAGAACTAGTTAAACACAGATATGTTTTCTAATTTTGGTGCCAAAATTTGTCAATTATAATTCATACAAGTCGTTGTTTTAATTAAAATGATTGAATACGTATTTCACCAGCAAAAAGCCACCACCAATTGAAATACTTCATTTAATTTGGAATAGTTTAAAAACTTTAGCGATCAAGTCACTGTTCAGTAAAACTTTCAGTTTTAGGGCCTGTCCGATGCGCGTAATAAAAGCGGCAATACCGCAGCGCTGATGAAAATTTCCAAAACTGTTGCAACTTCCGAATTGATAAAACGTTGCTATAAATTCACACCGAACTACGGTGTGATTGCAACTCGAACAAGCCCTTATTTATTTTTAAATGAAAATACAAAAAAAAAAAACTAGGGTGGTATTGTCACTTGCGAAGCGAATGAATTTGGCGAAGCGAACGGTTTGGCGAAGCGAATGGATTGGCGGACGCAACTTAAATATGCATTAAGAGTGTTCGCTTTTACCAGCTTGTGAGAGTTCTTCGGCCTTCAGCCTCCACGACGAATCGTCCGATAACGGACTGAGGCTGACCGACTTCGCCGGGGCCCGAAATATGGTAATATGTAGTACTAGGTTCCAGCATAAGAAAATCCACCAAGCTACATGGCTGTCTCCAGATCGAAAAACGAGAAACCAAATCGATCATGTTGTGATAGACGGAAGGCATGCTTCAAGCGTTTTGGACGTACGTACACTCCGAGGGCCAAACATCGACTCGGACCACTATCTTGTTGTAGCCAAGATACGCACCCGCCTCTGTGCAGCAAAAAATGTGCGCCCAACAATGCAAGGAAAGCTTAACGTCGAAAAGCTGCAATCACAACAGACGGCCAATTTATTCGCCACTCGACTCACACACCTGCTCTCTGAGAGCACTCTTCAACAATCCGACGTACGCGAGCAGTGGAACCACATTTCCCGATCATTAAGTACCGCCGCCGAAGAAGTAGTTGGATTTCAGCGAGCCCGAAAGAACAACTGGTACGATGAGGAATGTCAAGAAGTCGCAGAGAAAAAAGATGCCGCCTACAGGGCCACGCTGCGATCGGGCGCAACGCGAGCCATGTGGGATCGTTATAGGGAACTGAAGAAGGAAGCGAGACGTATTTGCCTCAATAGGAAGAGAGAGTGCGAAGCACGATTGAGAGAAATAGAGATTGCGCCAATCGCGGTACCGCTAATCCGCTCTTTGTGATTTTGACAGAATCATCTGTGTGTGTGACGTCATCTTGGTGCAATTGTTGATTGTGAGCATACGAAAAAACCAAATAACAATTTTAATATTTGTGTGTTAATATTTCTGCTTGGTTTAAAACAATTATTGACACATTACAAAGCAAAATGAAGTGTGCAGTGGCAAAGTGTAATAGTGAAAACAAAAGGAAAGCGTGCGATATAAGTTTTTTTTCGTTTCCTACGGACGCAAACCTGGCGAAAAAGTGGAAGCAATTCTGCCGGCAAGGAGATGCATTAAACACCAAATTGAGCTTTGTGCTATGTGTGTGAGCTATGAGCTTCTACATGGAACTATGTTGGCCTTTCCTTGGTGAATGTAGACAGTTGCTGGTTTAGTTTGCTGGCAATGGCATACATATAAAAGCAGTTTCTACAGTAAATAGATACATGAACTTCACTACTACTACTACTTATTTTTGTTAGTACCTGATTCTTTTTAGTGCTGGTATGAGGTAATGCATCAGTGGATAATGTCGCCAGGCGCTAAATCAAGCGGCATCTTACCGCGCTGTTACGTACGTAATACAAAACAGTGCCCAAATTATTATACATTTAAAAGTTCAGCTTGAATTATGTTTTACTTACATATAATATTTGTTTCCGAAGAAGCCACACTCATGCATCTTCTCGGAAATGGTACAAAAGTCATCAAATAAAAGCTGTGGAGTCAACATCTGTGCAGTTTGTGGTGGTTGGCTACCGTCCACAAATATAAATATGCTCTCTGCATAGCTTTTTACAATGGCGAGTCCAAAAATTCACTTTTCTGCACACCTTCCCTTTAGTCTACATGAAATTGCAAACACTGTTAATACATCAATTTTTTCATGTGCTAAAAATCGTACTTACCTAAAGGGCTACATGTCCAAAATTATTGCTACGTGTACCTAATTAATCAATCTTTGTATATTTTCTTGATTCCTGCAAAATTGGGCCATGTAATATTAAAATTAACAAATTTTTCTGCATTGTTTACATATTTTTATATGCGTTTTGGCATTTCTCTCTCGCAATTGCACCAAGATGACGTCACGCAAAAATTACGCTCAAAAATCCTCTCTCATTGGCGCAATCTTGTATTCTATCATTCTTGAGTGCGAAGAGCTTGAGATGCTGGCCGACAGGAAGAACGCCCGAAAATTCTACCAGAGGGTTAGGCGACTTACGGAAGGTTTCAAGACCGGGGCGAACTCCTGTAAGAACAACAATGGCGACCTAGTGACCGATGTCCAGAATATACTTAAATTGTGGAGGGAACACTTTTATAACCTACTGAATGGTAGCAGCGCTGAAAGTAGTGAGGAAGACGAACCCGAGTCCCCAGTCGATGATGATGGAGTAGCTGTCCCACCGCCTGACTATGACGAGGTACGAATAGCGATTACGCGGCTGAAAAACAACAAAACTGCTGGAGCTGACGGCCTGCCAGCCGAGCTATTCAAGTACGGCGGCGAGGAGCTCATGAGGTGCATGCTAAAGATTGGCGATCTCGTGACTTTTGAGGAGCAACGTTATTTGTGACTGTGACTTTGCAGTCACAGTGATTTTCATCCGTGACTGCGACAAAAACAGTGACAAAAAAGTTGCAAACGGTAATCTTTTACCGAGTGAACTAACCCTACAAGAATTGTGTGATGGAAACTAACACATTCACATTTACCTTACTAACACATATACAAATTTTGCGTTGGTTAAAAAGAGACAACTAAATAATGCCATAAGTCGGAGGAAGACGGAACACAAATGTTTACATCAGATTTTTCACACTGCCCTTTAGAGTTTGATAGAAACTTGTAGGTAGCCAGTGACAGAAATCTCTATCAGTCTTGCCACTAAAATGATTTGTCAAATGATAGTCACTGTTCTTGCAGGGAATGGCATTATTAATTTATTTGGCATTACTGACTATTTTCGTCGTTTGTTTTGGTCATTCCCACTCGTTTTTAATGGTGTGAAATTCTAATACCAAACATCGTAAATCAGATTTTAGTCTTAAATAACTGGTTGCAGTTTCTCAATGTGTAATTCCCTGCAAAAATCGCGACTACTCCATGCATGCGTGTAAAGAGTACTCCCTAAGGACCAAAGAGTACTCCAAAATTAACCACAATTCATATAAAAAATATGGTCCAATTAACATTTCGATGTCCTAGGGCAGGACCATATACTCCATCCCTGCATTACAACAGAGTAGCACAAAACTACTCCAACATATTAACAATGGCATTGTTGTTATATTTTTTCGTTTGTACACGCTTTTGTTTTTCACTTCTCAAATGCTTTTTCGAAATTAATAAAAACCAAGACAAAAATTAAAAATTACATGTTGCCTCTGACGGCATTCGAACTCGAACATGCTGGGAGCTAAGAACTAACAGCGAGCATCTCTACACGTTCAGCTAAAGCCAGACATGCAAATGTGCTTTCAAATGCTCAACTTCAATCACATTTCATTAAAACACGAGCAGTGATCGGATAACAAACAATAAGCTGGCGCAAACACACGAGTTGGTCCGCTACAGCATGACAGAGGATCACTTTTGTAACTACTCCAATTTACCACAAATAGACTACATGGTCCAACAATTTTTGCAGGGTTGCGACTGCTCCTTTATCACAGTCACAGTTCGCAGCTGTTGCCGTGACTGTTACTGCTATTGTTGAAGGCGCAATCCTACTACAAAAACATCAATGCCACTGTTCCCTTGTCACAGTCTGTCAAGGTGACTTTTTGGAAGTTGTCACAGCAGCTACCCGTGACTTTTGAGTAACCGTGACAAAGTCACAGGTACGCAAATATCTGCCACCTCTAGTGCATGCATCAGCTCGTATGCAGAATATGGTCAGATGAACGCATGCCCGACGACTGGAATTTAAGTGTGCTCTGCCCAATCCACAAGAAAGGCGACCCCGCCATACGCGCCAACTACCGCGGAATTAGCCTTCTAAGCATAGGTTACAAGGTCTTATCGAGCGTATTGTGCGAAAGACTGAAGCCCACCGTCAACGAGCTGATTGGACCTTATCAGTGTGGCTTTAGGCCTGGAAAATCCACCATAGATCAGGTATTCACAATACGCCAAATCTTGGAAAAGACCCGCGAGAATAGGATCGACACACACCATCTATTTGTCGATTTCAAAGCCGCTTTCGACAGCACGAAGAGAAGTTGCCTTTATGCCGCGATGTCTGAATTTGGTATCCCCGCGAAACTAATACGGCTGTGTAAAATGACGTTGAGCAATACCACCAGCTCCATCAGAATAGGGAAGGACCTCTCCGAGCCGTTTGATACCAAACGAGGTTTCAGACAAGGGGACTCCCTTTCGTGTGATTTCTATAAGTCACTCATCATGCCTGTGCTGGTGTATGGCGCGGAAGCATGGACAATGAAAGCATCTGATGAGGCGGCTCTTGCAGTTTTCGAGAGAAAGATTCCGCGAAAGATTTACGGACCTTTACGCGTTGGTGATGGCGAATATCGAGACGATTTAACGATGAGCTGTATGAGCTTTACAACGATATAGACATAGTGCAGCGAATTAAAATTCAGCGGCTCCGCTGGTTTGGCCATGTCGTTCGGATGGACAGAAACGCTCCTGCTCTGAAAATATTCAACGCGGGCCGCGATGCTGGTAACAGAGGAAGAGGAAGGCCTCCTCTGCGTTGGAAAGACCAGGTGGAGAAGGACTTGGCTTCACTTGGCATTTTCAATTGGCGGCAGTTAGCACAGAAGAGAAATGACTGGCGTGCTGTTTTGGACTCGGCCAAAATCGCTTAGACTGCTTTTACACAGTTCAAGTATTGAATTCAATTCTGCTCGCATGTGGAAGAGAGGGGGTGAGAAGAAAAGGGACGAGTACACATGCGTCTGTACCGTCAAGTCGTTTCAACTTTCTGGCTTTGCTTTTGGCATTTTCGTTGCTTCCCATTTAAAGAACCAAAGACTTGAATTCAACAGAATTGAAACGTGTAAAAGCAAATAGAAAACACAAAAGAGAATGAGCAAGAATTGCTTTCAAGTACTTGAATCATGTAAA
>NW_023469294.1:0-5473 GCF_013731165.1 Rhagoletis pomonella | reverse complement strand
CGTTTGGTATTTTTGTCGTTGTTGTCCCTAGCTAGATTTTGTTTGTTGGGTATTTGGATTGCGTGTATATTGTCCCTTGCAAGCAACCCCGCCGTCTCCACTGAGCCAGCCGGTTGCTTGGAATTTTTCTTGTCATCTCCCTTTTGTGCGTGCATTTGTTTATTTCGTTTGGCCCGCTTGTGTTGTTGTTGCGCACGGTAAGGGCATTTAGTTGGGACATTAGGTAGGTCGGCTTTTGCAAACAAAAGGTAAAGTGACAAATTGGCGCCCAACGAGGGGCCCTTTTCACTGAAGGAGCGGAAAAAGAAACGGAGCTAAAGTTAATATTGGAAAAAAAGCGCTTCAAATTAATATTCTGTGTGGTGGCGAGCCGTTTGCTTCGATTTTAGCCTTTTGTTCACATTGGATAAAAAAGTACGCTATTGGTTGCACTTTAATAAAAATTAAATTAAGAAATACCTAAAGTTAAAAGAAAGACCACCCTAGTGGTAAACATATTTACATACATACGTACATTGGCCGCACCACTTTGTTTTGCGTGGGATCTATTGTATACATATATACATGTACCTACATAGTACATACGTATATTTATTTTTACATATTGGTTGTTGTTTTTACATTTGCTTGTGCCGTTTTATTTAGGAGTACGCATTATTTTGTTTTGTTTTTTGTGTGGTTAGGCTCTACTGTTGTCGCGCGTGATAGGGTCATTTTGTTGTGCCAGTATAGGACGACTTACAACCCAGCAGTAAAGTGAGGTACAGGCATTAGAGTACCAAGTGGGCGCGAACTGGTCGGTAGTAAGCGATAACTGGTTTTTATACATAAAACGATTTTAAAAGTTTTGTTTTCGCGAGTTTTGATTTTCGGTCGTGTTTTTAAACTATTAAGTCGTCGTATTTTTTTTTGGTTTTCTCTATTTTGTGGAAAATTTTGATTTTATTTTAAATATTTTGGGGTTTTCGTTACATTTTGGTTCTTTCTTGATTCATACGACATGGAGATTAATCGGTTGTCGTATGAGATGGAGGCTCGGGGTCTCCCGGTAGGGGCGGTCGACAATATGCGGAAATCTTTGCGGGCGTCAAGGTTGTTAGAGAGGAGAGGGTCGGTAGACCTCTTCCAGGACTACCCCTTCAGTTTCGAGGAGGATCGGGACGCGGTCGAGCAAAAGTTGAAGGAGGTCGAGTCGTTGATGAGCGAGTTGGCGAAAGGCGCGAAGCCGTCGACTGGGGCCAAAGCCATGGCTAAGCTAGAGTGGTGCTTAGCAAGGATAGGGCGCGCGAAACCCAGCAACGATGCGGAGTTGACGCAGCAGTCGAGTTTGAAGAGCAGGTTGATGCTTTGCTTGGCTGACTTGCAGGAGGCAGTTGGCGAGGAGGACGAGCCGGAGCGGATGAGTGACCGAGAACGAGATTCGGCGGTACGATCGGCAGCGGCACCATGCGAGGTGGCCGAAGAGCGGGCGTGCGGGTCTGATGAACCGGTCGGGCGCGTGAAGCCGGAGAATCTTTCAAAGTGGGACGTGCGTTTCGATGGGGAGAAGTCGGGTCTTTCGGTGCACGCTTTTCTGGAAAGGGTAGAGGAGTTGAGTGAAGCCCGCGGTGTGGCCCCTGCTCAACTTTTCCGAGGCGCGGTTGATTTATTTTCGGGGAAGGCACTTCTATGGTTTAGGTCAGTTAGGCGCTCGCTAAGTAGTTGGGAGGAACTGGTTAGGGAGTTGAAGTTGGAGTTTCTGCCCTCCAACTACGATGACTTGCTGATGGACGGGATACGGCGGCGGACTCAGGGAGCGAATGAGTCCATCGGAGTCTACGTAGCAGCGATGAAAATTATGTTCGGTCGGTTACAGGAGCCCCTGTCGGAGAGTAGGATGCTAGGGATAATTAGGGCAAATCTACTACCCTTTTACCAAACGCAGCTGGGACTAGTTTCGCCAGGATCGGTTGCGGAACTAGTCGCCTTGGGTAGAAAATTAGAGTCGGTTAGGTAGTCAGTTAAAGCTTTTGTCCCTCTCCCAAGTCACAAGGCCAAGGGTCTGTTGGAGCCTGACTTGGCTTAGGCCTCGTTGGGCTCGGAGTTCGCAGCGGTGGCAGATTCAACGGACCACGAAGGGGCCTAACACCCGTTGTTTTAATTGCAAGCGGTTTGGTCATGTTTCAGCTGATTGTAGAAAGGGGATAAAGTGCTTCGGCTGTGGTAGGCCTGGGGCCATGAAGCGAGACTGCCCGGTGTGTGCAGCGAAGCGGAATGGTGCCCAGGGTACCCAGCGTAGTCCGGGTGGAGGTGGTCGGCGGAACCACAACCCGTTTAGGTCGGAGTCGAAGTCGAATAGTTGGGCGAATTCGAAGTCGATTGTTAGGTCGGAAAATAAGTCGGGAAACGGGAGGTAGACCCCTGGGACAGCAGGTCAGGTGGTCTTGTAGGGCGAGTTAGTAATCCTGCTAACTCCCAGCTGGCTAAAGTAGGGTTCGGTGGTTCAGATATTCGGTTGGCGTATTCGCTTGTCTCGGACGGCTTCGATAAGCGTCCGTATTTGGATGTGAGGATTTTTGGTTATACTTTTAGGGCGTTTTTGGATTCTGGTGCGTCGAGAACGGTAATTGGTCGGTTAGGTTGGGAAGTTTTCTCATCTTGGGGCGTTAGGGGGTCTTCATCGAATATTCCCTTGAAAGTTACCCTTGCGGATGGAGGCCATGTGTCGGTGTTAGGTTCGGTTTCGCTGCCAATTGAGGTAGAGGGCAAGTCAGTCCTCGTTGAGTGCCTCATAGTTCCTGGCTTGCCTCAGAGCGTTATCCTTGGGGTTGATTTTTGGACCAAGGCGGGTATTATCCCGGATTTGATGAAAATGACGTGGAGCTTTTCTCGGCCGGAACAGGATTGTTTGGCGGCGATAGTCGATCACTCCGAGTTAGGCAATAGAGAGGCTAGTGCTTTAGATGAATTAGTTGCCCGGGCGTTCAGGGCTATGCCAGAAGGGTTAGGTCGAACCCACCTTGTTGAGCATCGGATTAGGGTAAAAGCAGGAGTCGAACCTGTGAAGCAGAGGTATTTCCTTGTGTCTCCCGTCATACAGTCGCGTATAGACGAGGAGTTAAAAGACATGCTCGATAAGGGAGTAATTGAAAAGTCGCATAGTCCTTGGGCGTCCCCCGTAGTCATGATTAGGAAGAAAGATGGGTCTTATAGGTTTTGTGTAGACTATAGGGTTTTAAATAAATGTACAGAGAGAGATAGCTACCCCCTTCCTTATGTTTCGGCGACTTTGGATAAGCTGAGGGACGCCAGGTTCCTGTCCAGTCTGGACATTAAGTCCGCGTATTGGCAAATCCCGGTGGAGGTGCAGTCGAGACCCTTTACCGCTTTTACGGTACCAGGAAGAGGTCTCTTCCAATTTAATAGTATGCCATACGGGTTGCATAACGCACCCGCAACTTGGCAAAGATTCATAGATTCAGTTATAGGTCCCGAATTAGAGCCCCATGTCTTTGTTTACCTTGATGACATCATTATCGTTACAAATAACTTCAATAAACATCTAGAGATTCTGCAGATAGTTTTAGATAGGTTAACTAAAGCGGGCCTTAGGTTGAATAGGGATAAGTGCAACTTTTGTAGGCCAGAGTTAAAGTATTTAGGCTACGTGGTAGACAAGCTCGGTCTACACGTAGACCCAGAAAAGGTTGAAGCGATGGTTAACATCGAAAGGCCCAAAAATGTGAAACAGGTTAGGTCATTTATAGGTACAGTGTCCTGGTACCGAAGATTTATTAAGGACTTTGCTGAGTTAGTTAGGCCTCTCACCGAATTAACAAAGAAAAACCGAAAGTTCGAGTGGAACGAAGATTGTGAACGGAGCTTTAGGGAGGCGAATTAGCGCCTGGTGACAGCACCCGTTTTGAGCTGTCCAGATTTTGAGAAGCCTTTCACAATCCAGACAGACGCGTCTGATTTCGGTATAGGAGCAGTTTTGACCCAAAGGTTTGAGGACGGTGAGAGGGTTATAGCATATTTGAGTAGGTCCCTGAATAAAAATGAGAAAAATTATTCGACGACAGAGAAGGAGTGTTTAGCAGTCTTGTGGGCGGTCGAGAAATTGCGTCCATATGTTGAAGGCGCTAGGTTTACTGTCGTCACTGACCACTATTCTTTGGTTTGGCTGAACAACTTGAAGGATCCTTGTGGTAGGTTAGCGCGTTGGGCGCTGAAGCTCCAGCAGTATGACTTTGAGATTGTCCACCGGAAGGGAAAGGAACATGTGGTTCCAGATATGTTGTCCCGTAGTGTGCCTGTTGCTGAAGTTTCCACTAGTGACCCCTGGTTGTCGAAGATGATTCGGTCTGTAGAAAAGAGACCCTTATCGTACCCAGCGTGGAGAGTAGAAGGCGGCTGCCTCTACAAATTCGTTAAGTCCAAATTCCCCTCTATTTACGGTGATTCTTTGGATTGGAAAAAGTTTGTTGGTCGAGAGGAGAGGGCTGAGATTCTCAGTAAAAGTCATGATGACCAGTTGGCCGGTCACATGGGCATCCGGAAAACTTTCGCTAGGGTTGCACAAAATTTTTATTGGCCGCAGATGAAGGCGGATATCGCGAAATATGTTCGAAAATGTAAGATTTGTCGACAGGTGAAGCCTGATAACACACAGCCAGCTGGGGGGTTTGTTGAGAGGTCCAAGGCAATCGAGCCTTGGGAAATGATATGGGTTGATCTGGTAGGGCCCATGGTGAAGTCGACAGAGGGCTACCAGTATATTTTAACGGTCGTGGATTACTTTTCGAAGTTTCCGCTGTTGTTTCCCTTACGGACTGCCACGGCGAAGGGCGTCTGTAAAATCTTAGAGGATCAGGTGTTTCTTTTGTTTGGTGTCCCTCGGTCGGTGGTCTGCGACAATGGACCCCAGTTCAGGAGTCGCGAACTGCGGGGCTCTGCGGTGCGTATGGTGCCCAAATCCGGTACACCGCCCACTATCACCCGCAGGCTAATCCGGCCGAAAGGATAAACCAGATAATTAAGACAACGCTTAGGGCTTACGTAGCGGATAACCAAAGGAGTTGGGACCAGCAATTAGCAAAGGTAGCGTGCTGTATTAGAACAGCGCAGCATGAAGTGTTAGGAGCCACGCCATACTTTGTAAATTTTGGTAGGGAAATGGCGTTGGAAGGCAGTAGGAGATATATCGAGTCATTAGGACAGCAGGAGAGAATTAATTGTGAAGAAAGAGCAAAGAGACTCGAAGAGATTAGGTCTAGCGTTAGAGTGAGATTAGAGGAGGCCAGTGCCAAGTTAGCAAGAAATTATAACCTTAGGAGAAGAGATGTGCAATATATGCCAGGAGAGTTAGTTTGGAGGAAAAATTTTGTGTTATCTGATGCAGCAAATTACTACGCGGCGAAGTTAGCGTAACTATATACTATAACTATAAACTATAGCAGCATATGAAGTTAAAGTTTGTAAATATTTTAAAATA
>NW_023469293.1:0-5473 GCF_013731165.1 Rhagoletis pomonella | reverse complement strand
AGGGCATTCAATTCTCTAAAAAATGATCCTGAAGTTGGTTGTCTTAGAGACAATTAAAAGTACTAGTATCGCCCAGTTGTCGAAATTCGACATCTTTTTTCATACTTTTTTGAATTTTACCTGTCACCAATACTAACTACTTTATGCGAATTACTATTTTGAAGTCCACCAGCATAATTTATTGCGAATTTACAGGAAAACTTAAAATCGAATTATGATCGTTAATACCGGATTGATTAATGCGAATTCTACCAAGTCTCTTCCAAATTTCTTCAGTAGCTTTTGCATATGTATTTGAATGTATACATGAGAGTTCATCACTGACTAAAATGTCAAACATATACCAATTCAGAATGTAAATAAGTTTCTCCATTATATTTGTATAAGAGCCTCTTGGAGGTTAAGAACTAAATTGCCCACATCTACATAAACTCTTTCTCTTTTCATCAGAATCGTTAACGGTTGAGAAAGTATTTTGAAGGTTTACAACAAAAGATAATATATGAGAATTTTCGTTTGAATGGGCGGCGCCTCAGCCCCTTTCCCATTATAATAAATAGCTGTGGCAAATTTCAGGACGTTGGCGTAAGCGGTTCCAGAGAAAAGCGATATGAGAATTTCAGTTTGTATGGGCGGTGCCACGCCCCCTTTTCCAAAATCTACAATATTTCGCCGTAAATACGGTATTGACAACATATGTTGCTGTGTCAAATTTCAAGACGTTAACATAGGCGGTTCCAGAGATAAGCGGTATGAGAATTTCGGTTTGTATGGGCGGTGCCACACCCCCTTTCCCATTATCTACCACGTTTCACCACACGATTGAGAGAAATAGAGATTGCGCCAATCGCGGTACCGCTATTCCGCTCTTTGTGATTTTGATAGATTCAGCTGTGCGCGTGACGTCATCTTGGTGCAATTGTTGATTGTGAGCATACGGTAAAACCAAATAACTATTTTAATATTTGTGCGTTAATATTTCTGCGTGGTTTTAAACAATTATTGAGACATTACAAAGCAAAATGAAGTGTGCCGTGACAAGGTGCAATAGTGAAAACAAAAGGAAAGCGTGAGATATAAGTTTTTTTTCGTTTCCTACGGACGCAAATCTGGCGAAAAAGTGGAAGCAGTTCTGCCGGCGAGGAGATGCATTAAACACAAATCGAGCTATGTAAATAGATACATGAACTTCACTACCTACTTATTTTTGTTAGTACCTGATTCTTTTTAGTGCTGGTATGAGGAAAGGATAAGGTGGATAAGGTCGCCAGGCGCTAATTCAAGCGGCATCTTACCGCGCTGTTACGTACCTAATACACAACAGTGCCCAAATTATTATACACTTATTATTTCTCTGCAATCGCCTATGCCAACGTCCCAAAAATTGATGCAGAAACATAGCAATGCCGTAATTACGGCGAAAAGTGGTAGATTTTGTAAAAGAGGGCGTGGCACCGCCCATACAAACTGAAATTCTTATATCGCTTATTTATGGAACCACTTATGCTAACGTCCTGAAATTTTACACAGCTATTTATTATTATCAATACCGTACCTACGGCGAAGAGTGGTAGATTTTGGAAAGGAGGGCGTGGCACCGCCCATACAAACTGAAATTCTCATATCGGTTATCTCTGGAACCACTAATGCTAACGTCGTGAAAATTGACACAGCAGCATAGGTTGTCAATACCGTACTTACGGCGAAAAGTGGTAGATTTTGGAAAAGAGGGCGTGGCACCGCCCATACAAACTGAAATTCTTATATCTTATATATATAAGGTAATTTTATGTTTTTATACTCTTGCTACCTGATAAGAATATATGAATTCGCCTTGTATGTAACTCAATCGCCTAATGGTTTTCCGAACCGTAAACATATGTTTACACATCCAATTTCGTGAGTAGGTACCTGGTACTCACACCTTTTTTAAGAAGTTTCACTTTTATCATGTGTACCGTGTTACACACGCATTTTTTTTTTAATTAAAACACTACTCATGTCCCACTGTGCTATCAGCGGTCACTCTCCGAACTTCGACGGAGCAACACTATTATAACAAGCGCGTTATCTTAATAATAAACACACCGACAAACATACGACTGAACCATGATTCAATAATACTAGGTTATGTAATATCTGACAGCTCAAATTTGACACTCCTTTATGTAGATTGGTATTTTGGAAGTAGGAGAAGGGAAAGAATGTGATCGCAAAGTACGCAAAGTATACAATAAGAAGTAAAATGTGTATTATTAATTCTATGTGAATTTGCAATATATTTGGTGTTTTAATGGAAATACTAAACAATACGTAAAAATATACATTTATAATTGTCATTTCAGCTATGCAAAAACGAAAAATGCAGATCAGTAGAACTTTTTACGCTCATTTCAACCATGCCATTAATTTTAAATATTAATATCGTATGAACTACACAACCGATTAAAATACTGATGACGTCACCATATATTATATTTATATGCTTTTTTATATGCTGGCAATTAAAAACTCATTCCGACCAAACTATATCGAAATGCACGCATTTTTTCATAGATAAATGCAGAAATGTTTATTACATAAGCAGTTGTTAAAAATTTTCGTCCACGAGGCGCAGAAATTGCTTAAAAATTCAATTTTTTATAAAAAATTTATTGAAAAGCAGTCGGACACACTTTCAAAGAAAAATGAGAATTTCGAAAACACTGCAAAAATTTTCAATTGTTGATTAAAAAAAAAACTATTTGGAATTTTGCAACAAAAATTACACAGTGTTCTGTTCGACTATAAAACTCGGCGCTGCCTGAATATCATTGAAAAATATTAATGTTGGTAAATTCGGTGCCCACTTGAGGAAGCCTTACCCAACTGCAACTAAAAGTACTGATTATGCAATCCTGCAAATTATACAAATTACCGTTGATTTAGAATTTTCTTTGTCGCATTTGCCTTCATATAACAAATAAACACACTTTTTTATGTGGAAGAAACGAAGAATTAAACGAAGAATTAAAACGAAAATTTTTAGCCACTTGAAACTTGCACTTAGTAGAATTGAGTGGGCTACAAAACTGCAAGTTCAAAGTCTTTCTAGAAAATGTAATTAAAAGGCTCGAAATTTTTACGAAAGTTTGTAGAATTTTTTTTTAATATTACACAAAGTTTTAAATTTGAATTTATACGGTTTTGGTTAAAGAATTAACTGAATTTTTATAAACAAACAAATTAATCAAATTAATAGCAAAAAAAAAATATAATTGTGAAAACTTGTCATAATACGACGCGACTAAAATATTTTCGACCATACAGTGGTATGTAAATATTATATGTACATGTTTTTCTTTATTTGTTAACTAACTTTATAAAAGTTTGGTTTGGTCTACGAATACATACATAGCTGAATTACATAAAAAAAAAAACAGACAGACCAACAATATGTCAAAATACGCACAAATAAGGGATATCCATGGGTGGGGAATTTTACGAAATTTCCGGCAAAATGGGGGATTTTCATTGTCGAAATCGGGGAATTCGCAAAAATCAGTTGGCTACCCTGCACGGAGTAGACGTGTAATCAAAGTATGTATTTAGTGTTTATTTACACTGGTTTACAGCAAAAAAGTTCTCCAGATGCCACTATCCAATTCCCATGTAGAATTCCTCGGTGATTCCGAAAATCGGGATAATTTTTTCTTCTATGGATAACTTTTCGAGATATTTGCAATTTACCGTTATTCAGCTTTAAAAAATATCGGTTCCACTTAATCACGTATATCTTACGAAGCAATTGAATAATCATAATACGAGATACGGGAAATGAAAGAAAATAAAATTCTCCATAAACTGTGTAAACATCACTTTTCGATAGCCCTGATAGTTTCTGATAAATCAATTAATAATTTTTGACGCCTCTTGTTTTTGATGGAAACTCTCTACCTATTCAGGTGTACGTGGCGTATGAGTAACACTCTTTTTTGCTCATATTTCATACAAAAAATCCTTGCGCATTTTCACTTGACCAATCATTATTTTCTTATTTATCTATCGATTTTCTTCGTTTTTTTCTAAAGGAACAGGCTTTAAAACTAAGCTGACCAACCGTCCTCCTTTGAGGAGCATTGTCCTCCTCAAACGTGATTTGTCCTCCTCAAAAATATTGTCCTTCTCTGTCCTCCTTTTGAGAAAATATGTCCTCCTTGTCCTCCTTTCCAAGTTTTATAGCAGTGATGAAATTTTCAAAAAATTTCGTTCAGAATATTATTATTTCCTAATCGTACACAATCATTTTATTTAAAATGAGTTTATATTGTTCAACATTCAGTTAAATGATGTAAACTTTTGATACAACCAATCGCCTGTGAAAGTTGAACAGTGTAATGCGGCTTTCCCACGGCACACCAATTACGAAGTTTGCTCTCTCAATCGTAATTCGCCCTCCAATTACCCTTCGAATTACGTAATTTTCCATACCAAATTTGGGGAGCGAATTACCTCATTTGTTGGTAATTCAGGTCCAATTACCATTGGAAGTACGAACAAATCGCTGCCGTATCTAACTTTTATCGGAAATTTATCGAAACCAGTTCACAAATCGAAACTTTATCTGAGTACGAAAAGTAAAATTAATACATGTGTACATCAGCAATTTAATACGGAAACTTATACATTTTTAGCAATTACTTAGATTTTGCATAAATTTGTAGCGAAGAAAAAAAAACAAAACACAATTATAGAGAACTGTCAAGTCGAATTAAGAATGTGCCTGTGGGAAAGGGGTAATTCGCGATCGTAATTGGAGGATCGAACAAAGTAATTCACGGTGCCGTAGGATAGCCGTATTACCCTTTACAACACTGAAAGACTAGCTAACGACGCGTCTTCACAGGTGAAAATGATTGCCTACCATATGTCATTTTGTTTGCCAGGTATGTATAAGTTTTATCAGTGGCAATATTTGTGTGTCGGTATTTTTTATCTTGACAAAATCATTTGTAAGATGGCTTAGAACTTGGAGCACAAATATGCTTAACAATTTTTGGAAAATGTGTTATTTCACATCCAAGTACATAATCAAAAATAACACAGGCACAGCGGCGGATCCCGACTTTTTTTGGGGGGTGTTTTCCGGGAAATTTTCCACTTATTCTTATTACTGGGAATGAGCCATTACTGGGCATCCAAAATAACTAACCTCGCAAATTTATGACCTTAAAATTATCTATTTACTGAGAAGGAAATTCCCCCATTTGGAAAAACTTTTATTTAAATTTTAAAAGTTGTCGGTGGGCATTTGAAATTTTCTATGTAAGTAACATGTAAACATTTTTTTCCTTTTTAGAAATGTTATAATTTTTGAGCCGTTAAAAAAGTTATAAAAAAGGGATACAAGGGCATTCAATTCTCTAAAAAATGATCCTGAAGTTGGTTGTCTTAGAGACAATTAAAAGTACTAGTATCGCCCAGTTGTCGAAAT
>NW_023469292.1:0-5473 GCF_013731165.1 Rhagoletis pomonella | reverse complement strand
TCCAATTGCTCCAATTGCAATTTCTGTTAATTTTGCGCCGCTCTGCGCTCACGCTGTTAAAAAAATGGTGAGATTCTAGAGCTATCGATGTTAAAAATTTAACGTGGTGAGCTTCTAGCCGATTTCTGATCTATTACAAAATACCAACGAGTAGCGTGTTGCTGCTTCTCTGTTTTAAACGTTCTCTGTCGTAAGCAATTCGTTTGTTAAATGTCAGTGAGTCTATTCTAACTATTCAAATAAAGCAAACCAAACAGGTTATCGGCCAAGCGCTTTACTGTGTGTCGGTATTTCTTTGAAAAACTTTGCGTTATTGAACTTTTGCATACTGTGTGTCAGTAGGAAAACTAATAGAATACGACTTTTTTGCTAAGGTCCTGTGTGTCAGTGCATTAAAAAACAAAAACATTAAAATGAGTGCTTTGTTTCAAATTGATAAATTGGACGATTCCAATTACGCGTCGTGGTTGGTCCAGATGCGAAGCGTGTTAATACACTCCGATTTGTGGGGAGTCGTGTGCGGCCGAGAGGTGAAAGCAGACGATATGTCTAGCGTGGAAAAAGCGGCTTATGAAACGAAAAACGAAAAAGCGTTGGCGTCAATGTTACTTTGCGTGAAACCGTCGCAAATCAATCACGTAAAAAATTTACCAAGTGCAATGGTAGCGTGGAACAAACTCCGCGAAATCCATCAGCCAAAAGGGCCAGCGAGAAAAATTTTACTGTTTAAACAACTTTTACACCTCAATATGTCTGAGGGAGCTAGTGTTTCAAATCATTTAAATGAGTTTTGTCGCATCCAGGAGGGGTTAGCGGCAATAGACGTTGAGATTACGGACGAAATGTTAGTAATAATTTTGCTTTCAAGTTTGCCGCCACAGTATGAAAATTTTGTGGTTGCGATGGAGACAAGGGATGCATTGCCTTCGTTTAACACTTTAAAAGTTAAGTTATTAGAAGAGGGTGCGTCAGTGTGTTAGCGAAGAAAAACATGAAAAAGGTACAGAAGTGTTAATGCAAGCCCGAGCAAACGCGTCTGGAAATTTCCAGAAAGCAAGCAAGAACAGTGTAGGCGTTGCTAATAGTTCTGGGAACTACAGCAACAAAAACAATAAGAACAACAGAAGTGGCAAGTGTTTTAATTGGGGTCGTCGTGGACATTTCGCGGCGTCATGCAGAGAGCCGAAAAAGAATGAGTGCAAAAAAGAAAGCAATAATGTCGAACCGTCATGCTTTATGATGAGTGCGAAAACATCACTACACGTATTAATTGCGAAGCAGACTTGGTGCGTTGACAGCGGTGCAACTTCGCATATCTGCTGCGACCGCAGTTTTTTCAGTAATTTTCAAAAATGCAGTGAAAAGATTTGGCTAGCAGGCAACCAGTGTATTGAAGCCGCAGGTCGCGGTGACGTCAACGTCGGGGGTACAGCAATTACGCTGAAAAACGTTTTGTATGCTCCAGCTTTACAGGGTAATTTTGTTTCGGTGAGCAAAGCAATCGAGAACGGGCATACAGTGACATTTAAGAGTGACTTTGTAGAGATTAAAAACAGCAAAAACTGTGTAGTGTTGAAAGCGTTCAGCAATAGTGGATTGTTTTTATACGAGGATCGACACAACAAGTGTTTCACTAGGGTAGTACAAAAAGATGCCGTATTTAATGCATTCAGGTGGCACAACCGATATGGACACGTTAATTTTAATTGTTTGAATGAAATGATGAATAAGCAATCCGTACTAGGACTGAAGCTCGGTAAAGTACCAAGTGAAATAGTGTGTGATACTTGCGCAAAAACCAAGATATCTGTCAAGCCGTTTGCGCAAGCATCAGCAACTCGTGCCAAGGATTTACTGGAAATTGTCCATAGTGATGTTTGTGGGCCAATTAATTGCGCGTCAATTGGTGGTTCGAGGTATTTCGCTACCTTCATTGACGATAAATCGAGATACATGTGTGTGTATTTTTTAAAGACAAAAGATAGAGTGTTTGAGGCATTTAAAGACTATAAAGCAATGGCTGAAAAGCAAACCGGGTGCAAACTTAAGAACTTAAGAAGCGACAACGGGCGTGAATATATTTCAAATGCGTTCGATTCGTTTTTAAAACAGCACGGTATAAAACGACAATTGACCATACCATACACTCCTCAGCAGAACGGTGTAGCAGAACGTGCTAACCGTACGTTGGTCGAGATGGCTAGGGCCATGTTGCAGTATGCACATCTGGGTGAGCATTTTTGGGCGGAGGCGGCACGAGCCGCAGCTTATCTTCGAAATCGTACAGTGACAAAAATACTGGTAGATAAAACGCCACATGAGTTGTGGAGCGGTACAAAACCAAATGTGTCACATCTTAAGGTCTTTGGTTCGAAGGCAGTAGCCCTCGATAAAAAGCATTCGCAAAAGTTTCGCCCGAAAGGCAAAGAATACACTATGATTGGGTATTCAGAAGTTAGCAAAGGCTACCGTTTGTTTGATAAACACAGCCGAAAGGTCATAATCAGCCGTGACGTAGTGTTCATTGAAAATGCTCATGTTGGTGAAGAGCCAGAACCGAGGTTAGTAGAGTTTGGCGAAGCACAGTCAGACGTGGTGTTGGTTGCAGACCCTATGCAAGTGCGGCAAAATAATGAGAGTGTGGAGACAGGAGACATGGCAGAAATTTCCACCGAAGCAGTAGAATCAACGAATACTGAAGACGACAGTTACGAAGAGCAGAGTGCAACTGTGATTGGTCCAGGTAGGCCAAGATTGTTGCGTACAGGTGTAAGAGGTCGTCCGCGTAAACTATACAATCAATTAAACGTAATGAATGAAGATTTAGCAGTGGCTCCCAACAGTGTAAAGGAGGCGTTAGACAGTCATTATGTTGACGAGTGGAAAGCTGCGATGGAGAAGGAGTACGCATCCCTCGTAAAAAATGACACATGGGTACTTGTCGAATTACCACCAGGTCAGAAAGTTGTCGGATGCAAGTGGGTGTACACAATTAAACGCGACCAGCATGGCGAGGTTAAGCAATTTAAGGCACGTTTGGTAGCTAAAGGTTGCAGCCAGCGGTACGGGGTGAACTACTTCGAAACATTTTCGCCAGTGGTTAGGTATGCAAATATCCTACACCAAATGGATGTGTCTTCCGCATACCTCAACAGCGATCTACACGACGATGTTTACATGCAGCAACCAGAGTGCTTTATCGACAGCAAGTATCCCGAGCGAGTATTGAAACTGAAGAAGTCTCTTTATGGTTTAAAGCAGAGCGGTCGGGAGTGGAACAGCAAATTGAATTTGGTTCTTCAAGAAATGGGGTTCAAACCATGCCCCAGCGAACCATGTATATACACTAAAAATTCTGCAGATTTGGTCAACATAATTGCCGTATACGTAGACGATCTCATCATCGCATGTTCATGTAAGTCTGAACTGTTACGTATTAAAACTGACATATCGAGCAAATTCCAAGTCGTCGATGGTGGTCAGTTAACGCATTTCCTGGGAATGGAGATTCAGCGGGAAGGTGAACTTGGCAAAGTTAGTTTAGGCCAAACGCAGTACATCTTAAAATTACTTAAAGACTACAACATGGAAGACTCCAGGGACGTCGTAACACCGCTAGATGCAGGGTTCAGTGTACATTGCAGTAGTGAGCAATGCAAGAAGGTTGATAAAGTGGCGTACCAATCCGTCGTAGGTGCGTTAATGTACTTGGCAATATCAACACGTCCCGATATCCTACACTCAGTGAGTAAGTTATCACAGCGCAACAACAATCCGCATTCAGAACACGAAGCCGGAGTCAAACATGTACTACGTTATTTGAGAAAGACATCTAATTACAAACTGCATTACACCAAAACTGGCAAGGCTATTGAGGGCTTTGCAGATGCTGACTGGGGCAGTGACGCCAGCGATCGTAAGTCGTACTCGGGCTGTGTTTTTGTAGCAGCAGGTGGCGTATTCTCTTGGGAGTCCAAGAAATAAAGCGTCGTGGCGTTAAGCAGCACTGAGGCTGAATATATCGCGCTATCTTCAGCAGCGAAGGAGGCATCCTACATCAGCAAGCTTCTGCGAGAAATGGGGTTCGGTCAAGATGGTCCTATGATTTTGAACAATGACAACTTGAGTTCACAATGCTTAGTGAAGAATCCAACTTATCACGCACGCAGTAAGCATATCGACATCAAGTATCACCATATCCGTCAAATGTACAATAATAATGAAATTGATTTAAACTACTTGTATATACCAACCGATAAAATGATGTCAGATATATTAACTCAAAATTTTCAAAAAACAAAACATGTAAAATTTACCAATGAGATGGGTATATTTTAAAATATTAATGTAAAGTGTTGAGAAGGAGTGTTGGAAATATATGAAATGTGGCAACACTCTCCATCACTAGTTTATTCTTTCCATCTCTTCGTTACTTTTTCCTTCTTGTTCTCTTGTACGCATAGCTCGTAAGCAATTCGTTTGTTAAATGTCAGTCAGTCTATTCTAACTATTCAAATAAAGCAAACCAAACAGTTTATTTAATGTTTATTATTTTTTTATAAAAGCCTAGCTGGCTATACAACAAACACCATATAAATTCAGATTTTAAACTTTGTATAAAAATTATAAAAATTTTGCAATTTTTCACCCAAATTTCAAACTTTTTAATCAGAATCTTTAGAAAAAATTCTGGTATGCAGTTTTGTAGCACATTCAATTCTAGTCTGAAGAAGTGCAAGTTTCAAGCGGCTAAAAAACTCCGTTGATTTTTGAGAATTTTTTTGGTTAAAGGTGTTTCACGTTTTTTCCATACAAAGTATGTCGACAATTTTCTTTTATATGGAGGACACTGCCAGCAAAAAAATTGCCAAAAATCAACGGAATTTTTTAGCCGCTTGAAACTTACACTTCTTCAGACTAGAATTGAATGTGCTACAAAACTGCATACCAGAATTTTTTCTAACGATTCTGATTAAAAAGTTTGAAATTTGGGTGAAAAATTGCAAAATTTTTATAATTTTTATACAAAGTTTAAAATCTGAATTTATATGGTGTTTGTTGTATAGCCAGCTAGGCTTTTATAAAAAAATAATAAACATTAAATAAACAAAAGACAAATAGCCAAAACTGGTCAAAATATCGCACTCCTATTATTTTGTGGACAACTGTATGTATGTACTTACATATGTAAATATGTACCCCATACACATACTCCAAAATCATTTATTGATAACGTTCTTGCACCTGCACATAATATTACATATATGTAAGTACATACTAACTTTCTTCTTATTTGGGGCTGACAAACTCTAACTTAAGAGTCGACTTTATTTCGTTTACTAATATGCCCCAATAGTTTTGGAGTCAAATGAAAATGCATTTCCCACGCATACATATGTATATGTATCTATATGTACTACATGCTCCATTAATTGACAACGTTTTTGCATGCATATATAAGTACATCCATACA
>NW_023469291.1:0-5473 GCF_013731165.1 Rhagoletis pomonella | reverse complement strand
TCTTTAAATAAAATTAATTGGTGCTCGTTTGTATGTACATACATATGGGGTGGGGGACTTTGATTCCCAGTGGGAACGGTCACCATAGCTGGGCTCTAAGCTACCGGGGGGGTCGGCAGGTCGCGGATAGCCGGACGGCCTGTAGTAGCAGGTTAGTTGCGAAATAAGGTTAAACGAATAAGCAATCCCCGACGATGAGCAGCAGGAATAGAGGACGCGGTATAAAAGCCAGCAAGTCTGATGAAATTCCTGTGATAGTGGCGAGTGGACTCCGCCTCTTTGAAATATGTGTCCCCCTCATCATACATATGATGAGTTACAAAAAAAAAAAAAAAACCCAGGCGCGACGGCTTCCATATTGGACGGCTTCCTGGTCAGCGTTTGTTCACCATGTTAGGTGCGGCTGATACAACAATCCAGACCGGTACGCGCTGCGGCGCACTGGGAGTCCCTCGAAATCCCTACAGCGATTTCTCCGCTGGCGGGGTAGAGACGGTGATGTGAGCGTGCTCTGCCGAGGTGTCAGCCGCGGTGCGTATCAGTAACCAGCCACTTCGGTCCCTGGTCAGGGAGTGTGCATTGGACGCAGGTGTAGTAGACCGCGTTGCCCCGGGCGAGCGCCGGTCCGTCCGTGTTTTCCGGGACCGGTAAAGCGAAGGACAGGCCTCAAGGAACTGGGGTAGGGGCATAGTCCCCGAGGGTATACCCGTTCCTGTCTATTTCGGCCCGCCCCCCTGCACACGATGCGCTGGCAAAAACAAAAGAATGGAATCCAAAATGAGAAAAAACAACAACAACAACAACAATGTAAACGAAGTCAGCAGCGGCGCGAAAAACCTGGACGGCAGGGGCTGCAAGGTGCTTGGGGCAGACCCGTCCCAGGGAACACCGACTGCAGAAACTGACCCGTTCAAGCGTGCGTCAAGACTAGTTCGGTCACCTGTAAAGGCGCTTAGCGTGGAGAAGCCGGTACGAACGAGATCGTCGCCACCAGCACTACAAGACAGCGAGCCTCAAATGAAGGGAGCCAAACAGAACGGAGACTACATGTCGGAGCTCGGAGATGCTATTAAGAGGCTGACGGAGGCAATGTGCCCACCACAACGCTCAATAAACAATAGCATGCGAGAGATACTCAGCTCACTAACAAAGCTGCATGCGAGTGCCCTGGAGGAGTACTCCAGAATAAAGGCAAGCAGACGGAGTATTTTCAACATACCGGTGACTGCTGAAACCCCGAAAAGGCCCCGAGATGAAAGCCAACTAAAGCGTAGGACGCCACCCAAGAAAAACAAAACCACGCAGGAGGAGGTGACCACCAACCCTGCAACCAAACAGAGTAAGGTGGCGCCAAACGAAAATTCCGGCAAGATTAAGGAGAAGGAGGTGGAGAAAGAAGGAAAATGGGTAGAGGTCCAACGCAGGTCACATGGCAAAAAGAAGATGGCATACAAACCACCACCACGGCCAGATGCCATCATTATAGCTCGGACGGGAGATATGACCTACAGCGATATACTAAGGACCGTAAAAAAGGAAGAGGCGCTGCAGAAACTCGGCGAGAGCGTATCACGCATCAGAAAGACGGTGAAGGGTGAAATACTGCTGCAGCTTAAGGAGACGCAAATGAAGGACACGGGCGAACTCAAGAGCAAAATAGGTAGGCTTCTAGGGGACCAGGCACAGATCAGAGCCCTAACCCACGAGACGATGGTAGAAATCCGTGACCTGGACGAGATTACCACCAAGGAGAATATTGCCGAGGCCATCCGCAACCAGATAAAGGAGCTAAACCACCTTAACGAGAGTGCGATAAAAAGCATCAGGGCGGCTTATGCGGGCACACAAACCGCGGTGGTAAATCTCCCAGCGCAGGAGGCAAGATTACTTCTTGACGCGCAGAAAATAAAGATAGGATGGGTTGTGTGCAGAGTAAGGGAGAAACCGAACCCCAAAAAATGCTTCAGGTGCCTGGAATATGGCCATATAGCGAGAGACTGCAAAAACGCGGAAGACAGAAGTCAATGCTGCCTAAAATGTGGAGAAAATGGACACTTTGCGAAAGCCTGCGACAAAAAGCCACACTGCAGAGCATGCAAAAAACCAGGGAAGAAAGAACACCGAGCACCAGATAGGTAGTTGGAGGTGTCCGCTATACCAGGAGGCGTGCAAGAAATCAAGAAAATGAGAGTCATGCAGTTGAATCTCAACCACTGCGAAGCAGCGCAAGAGCTGCTCAGGCAAACGGTGTACGAGGAGAAGGTGGACATATCAATAATCAGCGAGCAGTATAAAAATATAGACAGTGGAGCATGGATATCGGACCTCACAGGCAAAGCTGCAATATGGACATGCGGAGGAAAAGCTTTCCAAGAAAAGCCGCTGCTTGGTAAAAGCTACTACACACGAGCGAAGGTAGACGGTTTTAACTTTTATAGCTGCTACATACCACCAAGTATCCCACAAAATGAATACGAGAACATCCTAGACAGTTTGGTTCAAGAAGTCCGGACCACCACAATGAACGTTATAGCAGGGGACTTCAATGCATGGGCAGTGGAATGGGGTAGCGTCCACACAAACAGGCGGGGAGATGCACTACTAAAGGCGTTTTCGGTACTTGATGCGGTGCTTCTGAATTCGGGGAACAAAAATACCTTTGAGAAGAATGGTCGAGGCTCGGTGATTGACATTACTTTCGCTAGTAGTTCCTTGGTGCGCTCAACGAGCTGGAAGGTGTCGGACCTCTATACGCACAGTGACCATCTGGCAATCATGATGGAGCTAGGGAATCGTGCACAGAGCCGACAAAGGGCGATCACCAGGAAGGTGCAAACGAGGGGCTGGAAGGTAGAGACTCTGGATGAAGAGCTCTTCAGACTCGTGCTGGATGAGGAAATGGCCACTGAGGATAACACTGAGCTCCAGGCTGAAACACTGGTGAGGCACATCAGTAAAGCCTGCGACGGTGCTATGTGCAGGAGAAAACACGGCTCTCTCAGGCAGCCGGCGTACTGGTGGAACGAAAAAATCCAGGCCATAAGGGGTGAGTGTCATAAGGCGAGGCGGTTGTGTCAAAGGAACCGTGGCTCGATGGAACATGCCGTGCTGCGCGAAGCCTTCAAAAAGAAGCGAAGTGACCTTAAAAAAGCCATCAAAAGCAGCAAAACCAGCTGCTTTAAGGAGCTCTGCGAAAAGGTGGACGAAAACCCATGGGGTGATGCCTACAAGGTGGTCATGAAGAAAATAAAAGGTGGTAAAGGCCAGGCACCAACCTGTCCCACCCTCCTAAAAGACGTCGTGCAAACTCTCTTCCCTGTGCAAACGCCAGGAGGTCGGCGACCGCAAGCGGAGAAACCGGAGGGAATGGAAGCACCAACGGTTACAGACGAGGAGGTGGTCCAAGCAGCAGAAAGATTTGGTAATGACAAAGCGCCAGGCCTAGACGGAATACCAAACAAGGCTCTGAAGGTTGCCATCAAGCACAACACGGGTCCGTTTACCGAACTCTTTACGCGGTGTCTGCGAGAAGGCGTCTTCCCAAAAATCTGGAAGAAACAGCGGCTGGTCCTACTGCAGAAACCAAACAAGCCGGCAGGAGAACCAAGCGCATACCGACCTCTCTGTATGCTGGATACGCTTGGTAAGATACTGGAGCGATTAATTTGTGTACGGTTGGAGCAGCACCTAGAGGAGGAACTGCCGGGTCTCGCCGATAACCAGTATGGATTTCGAAGACAGAGGTCTACCATTGATGCAATTAAAAAGCTCACCGATGTCGCAGGCAAGGCAATAGAAGGAACAAGATGGCTATATGGCACGAAGGAATACTGCGCGGTGGTGACATTCGATGTAAAAAACGCCTTCAACTCGGCATCCTGGCCTCACATTCTAAGTGCTCTGGAAAGAAAGAACACGCCGCCCTACTTGCTAAGGATGGTATCCAACTACCTATCTGACAGGCTTCTGCTGTATGATACCGACGAAGGCCCCAGGAAGTACTTGGTGACGGGTGGAGTACCACAGGGCTCCGTACTTGGGCCACTACTTTGGATTGTCCTCTATGATGGAATTCTGAGACTGCCGCTGCCAAGGGAGGTACAAATTATCGGATACGCCGATGATATAGCAATAACAGTAGTGGCCAAAGACCTCTACCAAGTTGAGAACATCTGCAACAGCACGGCGCAGCAAATAAAGAACTGGCTCGCTGCAACGAATATCCAACTCGCAGGGCAAAAAACCGAAGCGGTGGTGATCACAAGCCGGAAAAAGATGGAGAGCGTTACGCTCAACATCGATGGACATAGCATCAAAACACAGCAGTCGCTGAAATACCTGGGTGTCATGATAGACTCGAGATTAAGCTACAAGGTGCACATTGATAAAGCTTGTGAAAAAGCGGCAAGAGTGACCACGGCTCTAACAAGACTAATGGCTAACATCGGCGGACCGAGCCAAAACAGACGAGCGCTTCTAGCAAAAGTGAGCCAGTCCACACTAATGTATGCAGCACCCATCTGGGGACCCGCGTTGCAGCGCAAGACTTACGCGAAGGCGGCAAAGTCGGTGTACCGACTAAATAGCATCAGGGTGACTAGCGCCTTCCGTACTGTGTCACACGAGGCGGTCGGAGTCTTAGCGGGCATCATGCCCCCAGAAATAATGGCCATGGAGCTAAAAAGAGTCTTCGATAAGTCCCGAAACTTAGGCAGGTGCCTGACAATCGAAGAGCGAAAACAAGAGAGGGATGCAAGTCTAAATGAATGGCAAAGACACTGGGATGTGACGACAAAAGGGAGGTGGACGCACAGGCTGATCAATAACATAAAAGCGTGGGTGGAGAGGAAACACGGAGAGACCGACTTCTACGTGACACAGTTGCTGACGGGGCACGGCTGCTTTCGAGAATACCTGTTCAAATATGGGCATGATGACGGGACAGAGTGCTCATTCTGCGGTAGCGGCGACGAAAACGTACTACACGTATTTTTCCACTGCCGAAAATACGAGGCAGATCGCACAGACATAGAGCAGCTGATAAAGGAGAGCATGACGCCTGACAATATCGTGGGGCGCATGATAAACTCAAAAGCGGTGTGGAGCAGAATTAAGGCGTGGTCCGCAATAGTCCTCCAGGAGCTAAGAGCGAAAGAACGACAGCGCAGTAGCGAAAAGAGAAGACTGAACGAGATATAAGCCAGAAAGGCGTGTGTGAAGAGCCAATTGGCAAAGCTACGCCTTGCGACGTAATACCTAACGGCGGTCCCGCAAGGCGAAACACAAGGCTTCAGACGTCGGAGTTAAGGGTTTAGTACGTAGGCGCGCTGTCTCGCAAGTCCTGAATTATGTGATAACATAATCTGGGCGTGGTCCCGAATGAGGTGCACCCTTAGCGGACAGGATGACGAATCGTGCATAACATCTTTGGAAGATTCCCCCTCCGTTGAAAAAAAAAAAAAAAAAAAAAAAA
>NW_023469290.1:0-5474 GCF_013731165.1 Rhagoletis pomonella | reverse complement strand
GCACAGCGCAAGCTCTCGTCGTTAAAATTCGACGCTGGAAGTATTTCACGCAACACGGTTTTTATCGTCCTTACAAGCCTCTCCCAGATGCCTCCCATATGGGGAGCGCCTGGTGGGTTAAATCTCCATTTTATTCCGTCAAAGCTGGAGACAAGACTCTCGAATTTCACACTTCTGAGGCTTTCGCAAATAATCTTTTCCGTTGCTTTGAAGTTAGTACCATTATCAGAAAATATCTCCTTTGGGTACCCGCGGCGTGCAATAAAGTTTTTAATAGACATCATACATGAGCTTGTATCCAGGCTGTGAGCAAGCTCGATATGTACGGCCCGCAGGGTCAAGCACGTAAATAAAACGCCCCATCTCTTCTCTCGTCTTCTCCCAACGGCGACGTTTAGTGGGCCAAAGTAATCGACGCCTACGTACGTGAAAGGCCTCTCGAAGGCCGCGAGCCGTGCCGCTGGTAGAGCTGCCATTTGAGGTATTTGAGGCATTGCGCTCGAGTTCTTACATTTTTGACATGTACGACGTACCTGTCTGTAAAGCACCCTGAGTCGAGGTATGAAATATTGACTTCGCACCCGATTGATAATCGTCTCATGCATTAGATGATGTAGGTTTTCATGCATCCACCGCACTATAAGGAAGGTTATATGGTGAGAATTAGGTAAAATTATAACGTCGCTGTGGTTATTTAGATGCTCCGCACGGCCTCTGCTCCTAATTATTCCTTCTGAGTCCAAGTAAATATTTAAGGAATATAGTTTGCTGGACTTCTCGATGGTCTTACCGCGTTGTAGGTAACTAATCTCTTCACTAAATTCGGTACTCTGTGCGTATTTCACCAGGAAACTTTGGGCTCGTTTCGTGTCTTCGAAGTCTATCGTGATCTTTTTAGAGCTAGCACCTCTTATCACTGATCGCAGCCTGTTCACATATAACGCAAATGTGGCCACGGCTCGGTATAAACGTTTCCAGTTGGAGAAGTATTCGGTGTTGACTGTAATTTTTTGCAACTGCAGCCCGTCGATACGCAAAACGAAATTTCTGAGCTCTGGAACTTTAACCGTATTAACGCTCATTTCGTCACACTGCGGCCATGCCTTTTGGTCCAAAACTAAGAAATCCGGGCCAGTGAACCAGAGCCGGTAGTTTGATCGCGTTGTAAATTTGGTGGCTACGTCGGCGGGGTTAGCTTTCGATGGAACCCAACGCCACTGGTTGACATTTGAAGCTTCTAGGATTTCGCCCACTCGATGCATAACGTATTGGTGGAAGTGTTTTGGATCCATACGAATCCAACGCAGTACGGTTTTGGAGTCCGTCCACCAGTGCTTCGACTTAATAGGGATTCGCTGCACACTCGTTACCATATCGGCCAGCCTTGTGCCGATCACGGCTGCTTGCAACTCAAGCCTTGGGATAGAGAGTGGTTTCAATGGCGCGACTTTCGATTTCGCGGCTACCAGGGAAACCGTTACATCGTCATCTCTCTTAACCCGCAGATAGCAGACTGCTGCGTAGCCGCCCTCCCCCGCGTCCACGAAAGTATGGAGTTGGACGTCTTGTGCATCTTGCAATAATGGAGAAAAACATCTGGATATATTGACGTCACGTATAAGCTGCATTACGTTTTTCCATTGACACCATTTGTTGTTTAGATCGTCGCGCAACGGCTCGTCCCAAGCGATTCCGGCGCGCCATACTTCTTGCAGTATAATTTTTAGGCCTATGGTATAGCAGCTTACGAATCCAAGTGGGTCGAAGATTGACATAAGTACTTGCAGAATCTCCCTTTTTGTTGGTGTGAGTGATTCATTGACAACGTCTCGACGAAGCTTCGTGAACCTGCAAATATACTTAAAACTGTCATTAAGGGGGTCCCAAAACATACCTAGGACCTTCGTCGCCGAGCCCCATTCTTTAATTTTCGCAGTAGTAATTGGGTCTTCCTCTAGCTTCTCGACTACGGACGTCAAATTTGAAGACCAACCTCGGATTTGGAAGCCGGCAGCAGCGTGGATTTGTTTTATTTGCTTTGCTAGTTCCAGAGCAGATTTTTCGTCATCTGCACTTTCGATCAGGTCGTCCACATAATGGCTTTTCTTAATTGCCTCGACTGCCCGAGGGAACTGGTCCTTGAAGTCGTCTGCATTTTTGTCGCGTATAAAGTGTGCGATGCAAGGCGCACAATTTAGCCCAAACGTCATAGCGCGCATCACGTAAATGCTTGGATACCGAGCTTTGTCGCCTTCATCGTACCACAAGAAGCGCTGCGCGTGCATGTCGCCTTCTCGTATGTTAACACGATGAAACATTTCGGCGATGTCGCCGCATACACCAACCTTGCCTACTCTAAATGCCAATAGAATATTCACTAGGGAGTTTAGCAAATCTGGGCCGCTGAGAAGAAAGTCGTTAAGTGATGCTCCGTTCGCCTTCGCGGCTGCGTCCCATACCAGCCGAATTTTACCGGGCTTGTTTTGGTTTGTTACCACGAATATCGGTAGGTACCATATTTTTCCCTTTGGGATCGCGGCTTCAGCGGGCGAGAGTTTCCGCGCGTATCCTTTGACGATTAAGTTGTCAATTTGCCTCTTAATGATGGATTCCAAGACGGTGTCTTTATCTAGCTTCCGTTTTAGACAGTCTAATCGTTGTAAACAGTGATTATAGCTTTCCGGTAACCTCTTATTTGGGTCGCGCCATAAAAGACCGATCTCGTAGTGGCCGTCAACTTTTCGGCAAGTGTCGTTCAAAATACTGACAGCTTTCTCGTCGTCCTGTGATAGCAACTGCGTCGATTTGGGGCATTCCATAGCGAAAAACTCTTTCACAGTTCCATGTAGCTCGTCATATTGTTTTTGGCAATCACACGTGTGAATGTTCAATCGGTGCTGTATCGTACGACTCGCCTGGCATCCTTGCAGCGTCCAACCTAAACGCGTTTTCGAAGCTATAGGCTGGAACCATAACCCCTCTTTAATTTTTTGTGGCACTGCTAATTTCCAATTATCGACTCCGATCAACAAGGACGGTTTTATATTATTGTATGACGCAATCGGCAACCCGGTCAAGTATGGGTACTTCTCGCACAGGGTGGACGCTTCAATTGATTGCGTAGGCAAGTCAAGACCGCTGACAGTATGTACGTCCCTTAACGAATATTTCTGTGCGTTAGTGATACTTGAAACTTTGATAGTGGCTTTGACGGAATCTTCCTCAATGCGCTTGGTGCTTCCCGTCCACCGCAAGCATAGGGGTTCGTGTTCACCCTTAACCTCTAGCTCGTCCAACACCGTCTTCTCGATCAGCGTAACAGAGGACCCTTCGTCTAAGAATGCGTATATATTAATTGTTTTGTTATTTGAGTGAATGCGGACTGGAACTATTCTAAACAACGGCTGATGTTCTTCGTGAATGCTGGTATGCGTATTTACCTGAGCGTCCGACGACTCGCTTGTACTTACAAAACCCGGTTGTGCTACATTCTTCGCTGCATTTGCGTTGTGTAGTAGTGGATGGTGTTTCAATGGGCAACCATCTCTGCCGCAAGTTTTATTCAAGAAACACCTACGCTTATGTGTGTTCAAACACTGACGACAAAGGTTTTTATTTTTTACCACTTCCCATTTACGTTGCAGTGTAAGGTTTTTAAAACTCTCACATTGTGCAACTTTATGTTCCTCACTATCGCAAACGCTGCATTGCTTAAGGTTTCGTAGATTTTGTGGAAGCGTTTCCACTCGATGAGTATTAACTGCTGCGGCACCTCTACCTGGCGCTAGATTAACGACTGTGCTCGCTGCTTCAGCCAGACTATAGAGCCAGTCGCTGAATTGTTTGACGACAGGTGTGTTGATATCTTTTGGATAAACTGCCCAACTCAATTTGTGGTTATTTGGTAGTTTGTCAACCAACTCTTTTACGAGCAACGGATTGTGCAAATGCATATGCATCTGGCAGCCTTCCATCGTTGTGCAAATATTTCTCACGCACAGTGCAAACTCAATAAGACTTTCTAGTTTGTCCTTGAGCTGTGACATGCTGCGCGCTCTGATCATTAAACGCTCGATTATGTGTTCAGGTCTACCAAAGCACATCTCAAGTGTTTTAATTATCTCGGGTACCATGGACGGTAAAAACAACTTGCTTTTAACCATGTCCCGTGCTTTGCCTTTCAGGCAAGACTGTAGTCTTATAAGGTTTTCAGCGTTCGTATAGCCCGCCACTACGGTGCTGTTTTGGAATGTGCTAATGAATAGCGGCCATTCTTCTGGGTCCCCATTGAACATGGGAAGTTGTTTCGGAATAGCTTGCCTGGCGGCTAGCTGTGCTGTTGTAGGCCCGTGGCTTGGCGCGACCATTGAGGAACTAGTTAAAGGTAAATCATTGTATTGTGATAGAATTTTATATTTCTCATCCAAGTATTGCTGCTGGATTTTCATTTCTTCTTCCAGCCGTTCTAGCTGGAGATTGCGGTGCATACCGAAATTGCCTAGAGCTTGCGATGTGCCTATTAAAAGGTTTCCGCTTTGAGCGCTCGGTGCGATCGGGGACGTTACCACATTGACTCCTAAGAGTGGTGCCGATACCGTTGCCGGGGGCATTGAAAGGTGCCCTGTAGCCGCAGTCGTCGTCGAAGTATGCTGAACCTTATTGCCTGTGGTAAACGGTGCGAAATTCGACGATGTCTGAGATGTGCTTATGGCGGTGGTGGGCGGCAATGTAATATGCGTCGGCATAGCTGACGCAAAGGCTTGTGAAGTAATAGTTCGCGATAGTGTTGCTCCGGACGTCATCACGTGGTGCGCCGAACTTTGAGTTGCTATTGTAGTAGGAAACGATGGTGCAAATTGCACTTGCCGGTTACCTTGCACAAAGGTTGGCGATGACGAAGCTGTCGGTCCCACGCTGATGGGCGATGGGGTCTGCTGACACGTTTCGCAAGTCCAGCTGACGTCGGCCACGTTGCTATCGACTGAAACACAGTCGAAGTGGTACCAGGCGTTGCAATGATCGCATTGAACCATTCTGTCGTTGTCCGGTCCGACGCATTTGTTGCAATTTGCAGGCATCTTAGTATTTATAGTTCAAATCAATATTAAACGTTTTGGGGAATATCGCCAAAAAAAAAGTTTTAAAGAATGTTGCGCTTACTCTATAGCGCGGCAAACGTGAAGGATACTGAAATAAAACACAAATTTTATATAGTACGCATGTGGCTACGCACTTTAAAACTTTTTGTATTGAACTCACTACACGTTTGTACAGTTTAAAGTGCTTGCAGCTATATATATAGAAATTTACATTCGCAGTTATTCAGATAAATTTAATAGAAAATACTAGATGCATGTAGATGTTGAAAATGGCAAATAGTTCAAAAGGATAAGAAAATGATACAGAGAATAAGAACCGGTTCGGTGTTGCCAGATCGAGATTTCACTGTTCGGCCGCACTCATCGGCGGTAACA
>NW_023469289.1:0-5474 GCF_013731165.1 Rhagoletis pomonella | reverse complement strand
TATGTTCGCCTTATATCGATATACATTTATACGTATGTAAGTATATAAAAAGTGTGCAAAGAAATTTATAATGTAAACATAACTACGAAAAGTAAATCGGAAACGAAAAGTTCAACAAAAATCTACCAAAATGAGAAAAAACTTACCTTTTTACCAACCTAAATTTTTTCTACCAATTTTGGTAACAATTTACCAAAGTGGCAACCCTGATGAAGATGTAGCTCAAAGCCATTTCTACACAGGTAGATGAGTACCACCTAGAAAACCTGCGCTCTACCGCCAATGCATAATTCATGTTATAAGATTTTCAATACACGCAAAAATGTGTCTAAACTTTGAGCTACATGATTAGACAGTAAACCACACTAATTCGATACGCGTAAATTTTCATACCAAATAATTTTTGCATAATTATCCAGCAGTGATGTCATTGACGATCCGATAACATATTATGACTGTTTTTTTGTTTATTCTTTAACGTATTTTATTTGCCTAATATAATTTAACAACTCAATTCACTACGCCTAGCACCTGTGAACAGAAGCCATTTCAGTTACATTGTTTGCTCTGATGAAATTCCAATATTTTTAGCACTTCAAACCTTTTTTTTTTTGCTATTCATATTTAATTATAAAAACAACAACAAGTTCGCTATTTGCACACCAACAGGCAAAGCAATGTTTTAATTGATTTCGCATTGGCGTTAATTTGCGTTCGATTAACACTCCAGGGGGGTTTTCAATAAAATGAAATCATTGAATAAAACTTATTATGAAGCAAATACCCAAAAACATATACATACGTGTATATACATATTAACTATGCATACAATCCGTGGGCCTCTGCAATAACGATAAAATTCAAAATTTTAAAAATAAAATCCTTTACTACTATTACGGGGCTCATGTCACTAATCCTTGTCAAATCTAGGTCTACCTACTACTAAAGAAAGTATTATGGTTTCCTAAAGCTAGTAGTTAAGGTTCGAGATGGATAAGATAAAGGTTAGAGACAAGAGACTTAATAGTAGTAAGGGTTTTGTTATTTTGTATTTCGAATTATGCCGATATTGCAGAGGACCCTAGATATGAGTAATTAAGCTCGCTGTTTATTTTGCTCTTGTCAGTGGAACAAAATTTTTCCTTCAGAAATGGACAACTTCGTCAGATTGTTAATCGTTTACTTCCTTCCTCCCTCCTCGCCAGGCCAAGCAAATTCTTATACAAAGGACACGCCAACCCCAGCTTCATTGTTTTTCTAGATCAGTTCAATTTGCAAAGATATTTTAATTTTCAGTTTGCATTATGAATAAAAAAAATATTAAGCTTTGAAGGACTGTCTGCAGCTCTCAAGAAAACCGAAAAATTCATATACATAAATGATGCACAAGAAATGAAAAAAAAATCTCTTCTACACAAAATTCTTAAATCAGCATGCAGCTTTCCAGAAAAAAAATGCTGGTATATTTACATATGTGATTCTTCAAGAAAATTTACAGGAAAAGCAAAGTACTTTTTCAAGCAACAGAAATAATCAGAAATATTTTATGTATGTATATTTTATTTAGGGGAAAAATCTTTACAAAATATAAAACTCGTACACGGCGCACCCTGGCGTATGAGTAACATTTTTCCTGCTAATATTTCTTACAAGAAAGTTCCAACACAATTTTTTTATTTATCTACCGTTTTTCTTTGTTATTCGCTTGATTTCAATAAATGAAAAACAAAAACTTTTCCATGTTAAAGCGCAAATATTTTTTTAATAAAAAAAAATATCTTGGGAAATGCCCGAAAATAGAAAAAAAAAATATAATACTCGTGTTTCAACATATTTTTTGTTGTTGTGGCATTTCAAAACTTGAGATTTTACCTACAGTGTCATTTATATTTATTTTTAGACTATGTAGATCCCATTTGACCAGCATACCACTAGTTCCATGCTCTCAAAGCGGAATCCGGTGTACACTGGCCTTCAACTGTTAGATTTAGATTTAGCTTGGTACTGTGGAAAAAGGTGGCTATCGTTTCGAATCATGGGAAATAGTAAATAACTACATATATAGAGTTCCCAGGCACCATTTGTAGAACATTATAAATGTTGGGGCAGATGCACAAGCTTAGGTTGAAAGGGCTGTCAGGGCATAGATGCACTTATGAGCACCGTTGTAAGGTGAGTTTAAAACTAGTAGGCTAATTACACAGAACCACAAACCCCTCTAAATCCCCAACACAAAAGGGATTGGGTGTACCGTTTGGTTTTGACATCGCGGAATCTAAATCCTCTCCTCATATCCACGGGCATTCGTCGCAGTTCCGGAGGCAATGACGCTTCGGATTAGGTGGCCATGGTAGTGCTTTATTTCTACATGGCTCATCTGTCGAATCGCACCCGCCTTCCTTACTACGGCAGTGACAGGCTCACTTAAAGAGGGCCACGTTCTTAGATCTCGTAACGCAGAGGGAAACTTTTGCACAGGTCCCGCTGCCGACGAGATTTTAGGTAGAGCAGGAGGCCTGATTTTCTAAAGCGCGTGGCAGAGACGGTTTTGCCACGATCAGGACCCTTGCACCATCAGTACTCTTGGTTTTTAGCAAGGATTCTGTGGCGCCAGAGGTCGGTCTTATAGACGCTGCCTTCGTCCGCCGATGTCTTCGAGAAATAAATGCAAGATCCGAATTTGGCATTGCCACACCTCTACTCTTGCGATGAGACATTGGGGCGTTCGCCGATTGGACATTGGGGCAAGCCCTAAGGAGCACAGCCAAAGTTGTCCTTCTGTTACAACGTTTCCAGATAATTTGGATGCCACTGCATGCGCTAAAGGACCAAAGGTTTCCAAAGGTATAACCTCCGCCAGCCAGGGCCTCTTACTAGATACACTGACTACAAAAGAGGACTTCTACCGTCTGAGTTTCGCTTCTAGATTTTGCCTCCTTTTCCTCCTCTTCTGTCCCGTTTCTGGGCTAAAGAAAGCGAACGACTTCCCGACGTACAGCCTTTGTAAGCAAATGGTCCGCTTCCAACTCTAGAAGCAGAGTGGATTGATCCTACTTTAACGCTCTCCTCAAGGATGCGCTCCTAGTCGTTGGCACCGAAGAGTTTAGTGACTTTTGGGGCCTCCAGAATCCGTGCCCCTACCGCAAGTGCGGATAGATTTCCATAATTATAGGTACCAGGTGAAGTTTTAAAATCCGCGCAAGGGTTGGTGGGTATTTGAGATGGTATTTTTCCCGTCATCCTCCTACTTCCCGAGACGCAGTAATGCCAATTGGGACACTAACACCAAAAGGGGTTTAGTCGGGTTTTACGACACGCATGCCTTGCTGTGGCTAAATTCTTACCCCTAGCCGCAGGGCCTAAATGCTGCAGGACATATGCTGCTGCAAGGTCTCTCCGGCCAATGGTTTACAGGAGGCAGTCAAGAGGCTCACAAGGCTGCAACTATTAATTGTGTTGGGCGTACGGATAGAACACTCTCCCACTGACATTCAATAGCACATTGTATCCTCAGTGTCGCAGCAACTAGGAGGTCAAAGAGGTGAAATCGTCTCGAAATTTGCTCTTAAACTACTCCGCTTTTATAAGACGGTGGTCAAAAGACATTGGTTTGCATTTAGTTACAAACTAACTAGTTTGCTGATTACTAGTGATGAGTCTAGAATTCGATTCCATGTTCCAACAGGGTATGTCGCCACAAACGCATTTATTTGCATTTGAATGCAGATATGCACATATGGATGCGGATGATTTCTTGTGTACGTATGTGTGCACATAAATATGTGTTTGCTGTAAATTTGTATGTGGCTTTTCACATCTGTATTTATCCATTTATGTGAAGGGTTTTGCTACCTTTTAATTTGCCGTAAAAATTAATTAATATACGGATTTAAAAATAATTGAAAAATAAAATGCTTTCAATAATCACAAACGATAAAAGCTCAAATTTCCCGCAACAAATTTACAAAAATTGTTTAGTTTTACGGATGTCTTAAGTTCAAAGTTGCACAAAGGGTTTTATGAAAACAAAAAACATAAACAAAAACAATGAAAAAATTCAGTTTTCTATATAAAAACCTGATTAAATTATTCGCCGGATTAAGTAACATAGATAGCGTGCTTTCAGAAATATTAAAAAAAATAATGTTTTATTCACCCTTTCCTTAACACTCAATGCTGCCAGTTTTGCAGCGAAAGGTGTCATTTTCCTGCCACAATTTTAAAAATTTCCACCACTTCCATTTTCTCTACATTTCACTATTTCATATACACATAATGTTAAGTGCAATTGCAAAAATGTTGCCAACAATAATTTTTGCCAGATATCAAAAACACCTGCCACATGCCAATGCAGCGCCAGCAACAGCAGAAGCCGCCAAGTAGTAGCCAGGCATGCGAGCAGCAATGTGCTACTGTGGCCAATTCACTCGAACGCGCGAGCCTATGAGATATCAGCGACCAGTTAAGGTGCTTTAAACAATATCTATCATCGCAGCACCAGCCAAATGGCTCCTTAACAAGGCAGCGGCGCAACAATCATAAAGTAGTAGGAAAGCATTAACACACACACATACACAAAAAAAAAAAAACGCACTCACTTGATGCGAATCATATTTCGCTTTGAGTTAAGCGAGTTGAGCTGAATGGAGTGTGCTAGAGTGGAGAATATGAAAATGCGCGCACATGCCACATGCCATTTGCAAAAACAGCGCTATTTGCAGCCACTTTTAGTAAACGCATAGAAAGCGTTCGTTTGTTGCTCAAGCTTGGCGCATTTAATAAAAAGTCTACTTTCAACTGCCATTGCATTGCACTCCAATCATTTTTTGCAGCCATCAGATGGGCAATAAGCGCACCCAGTTGCCCCACAGTCAGTGAGCAATGCATCAGTGGTGGCGTTAACTTCCTGTCCGGCTTGCAAAGAAAATATTTTATTCCTAAGCGCTGTTTTGTGTATGGCGCGGATTGCTGACTACTGGCGAGATAGCCGACTGCTGTTGCCAGCATCTTGCTGCTGCTGTTCAAGTGCCAATTCGTGTAAAAATCAGCACGGAAGCCGCAGCTCCTAGAGGCTTTTACGTCTCGAAGTTAGCTAGGCAGGCAGGAAGTGGCTTAAATCAAAACTCATGCCTTTTAGGCTCAATCACGGCTGCAGCAATGAGTGGTCTGTTGGGAAGTCGAAGCCAAGAAGTAAAGAAAACTGGCGAACTGTAATTTGAATCCGAAAGCTATTTTTTCATACTATGTAAAGAAGCGTTCGTTTTTTATTGGTGAATTTATACCACTGATACTCAAGACAGTGCCCCGCGGAAATAACTCTTTAAAGCAGCGATGGGCAGAGAGAGCTTTTACTCTGCACGCGCCTATACAAAATGTATAGAAAGCTTGAAAGAGCTTTGTCCGCGGGCAAGGCGGTGCCCATCAACGCTTTAACCGTTAATCGAGCTTTGTATCAAAAATGATACATTTTGTTT
>NW_023469288.1:0-5475 GCF_013731165.1 Rhagoletis pomonella | reverse complement strand
ATGGCTGAGAAGTAGTAGTGTAACATCGATTCCTCAAACAAATACGCCACCGATTCGCGAATTTGCCTGCGAAAAAGAGATTTTTAATATTTATGGAACAAATTTTTTTCCTTTTTTTATTTTCGTTATTTTATGTATTTTATTTTATTTTCGTTATTTTATGTAATTTAGTTTATTTTCGTTATTTTATTTAATCTTTTACTCTTATTCTCTACATTCACCATACCTGTTTATTGTTCTGCCATAGCTGATTTGAACAAATGAGATCAAGCTCTTACGCAGCCATTTGAAGAGACCACCCATATCGAAAATTTCGCCTAGCAAAGCATACAGCGGCTCTGCTATCGAATCTTTGCTATCCAAATCGGCCAACAGCTTTGAGTCTACAGCCGGATCACCTTCCAAATAAGTCGAAATGTCCTCATCTTCGCGATGTAAGCCCCAAAAGGGATCGTTAGCTTTACTCATGTCACCCGCTTTTGTAGCGTCGCTTTTGAATAAGGTGGATAGTGAGAATTTGGATTTTTTCGGCGAAGGTAATGTCTGTTTTAGGTGATCCGAACTGGGACTAAGAAAGCTGTAAATAGCCTCGCTGCCATTCAGGTGATCATCTTCTAGTATGAACTGTTAATTCATAGCAATTTTTTATGTTTGTAAAAAACAATATAATTTTTAAAATACTTTGTTGTTGCACTTACATTCAAAAATTTCTGTATTTGTCCTTTAGCTTTTTCGAGTGCATTTCGATCATTTTTCAAAAAGAAAAACTTAAAGTTTGTTGGCAAATCGAGTGATTTTATATTTGAGTTTACGTGTCGCAATTTGCGTTGCAGCTCCTACAAAGTGACATAAAAAAAGAGGTATAATTTTGAATACATAAACCAGAAATAGGGGGTTTCATTCCCAGCCACTTACATGCACTTGATTTAGAGAGCGCATTACCACCCAACCGCTTGATATAGCACCGGGCCGCGCATATAGCCCACCGGGTTTATCTGTACCGCTGCTGTTGTTAGCTGTACGCGGCACATTGATATCCTCGTCCACATGCACCAGTATCATGAATTGTAGTGACTCTTTTTCATCAGAAATCTACTTGTGAAGAAGTTTTTATTCACAGGTAAAAGCAAAATATTGAATACTAAAAATTTAATCTAGACACCCACACACCTCTACACTCTGCAGCGTCGCCTTCCACTTGCCTAAATGCTCCGTCCACGCATCGGTGCGCTTGAGATGTGTCTCCGTTTGTCGCTTTTCGTTTTTCAACCACTCCATTTCCTTCTCCAATATCTGCAAAACTTTAGATTCAGGCTTCACCGAACATTTTAACGCATCCAATGCCTGACTCTTCTTATCTATACGCTCCTGTAGCTGTTCGAGCTTACGACGCGCATACGATGTATGCGCCGCTACATCTAATGTTGCATTAGCACCGTCTGCGCCGTCCAATGCTGTGTTTGACTCATCCGAAGAAGCATCGCTGCCATTGATTGTACGGAGCAATAAGGTGGGATCTTTGAAATCATCAGAATTAAGCGCCTCACGCAGTTGCCGATACTGTTCGCTCAGCACAAATGAGGCATAATACTTTTCTTCTAGTGTTTTTAAGATATTCTTCTGTATGTCGTAGAATATATCGGGTCCTGTATCACCCAACAGAAATGTTTCTATAAGTTTGCGTTCATGTTTGTCGATTTGTATCTCTGGCTTTGGCACACGTATGTAAGTGTAAAAGATTTCAGTACCCAACTGATGCCATGAAGATTTGTGCGAATGCTTTAATTCTTCAACAGCTAAATAGAAGCCGACTAGGGCGCTGGCTTTAAGGGGTTCCAAAAAAATGGTCAAGTAACGGCGACCAATAGCGGTGCTCAGAACTTCAATTAGCGTTAAGTCCTAGATAAGCGAAGAAAGTAAAATTTGTTAGTACATTCCTGCCAACAAAATTTGTACGTCAATTTACCGCATCACTGGTATAATTGCCGTTCCAACCATACTTGGCTAAATTCTTTTCGCACTGCCCTTTTGCAAATGTCAGCTGTTGTACATAGCGTTTCAGACGAACTGCGGCATTCATTTCGGATTTTGACAGGCTGTGATCGTCCGTATCTGGATCAAGACCTAAATTAATGTTAATTTTATTGTACAAGTTTCACCCCCCAGCTCAACTCAGCATATCTTATCCACCCACCTTTGGCACGTTGCAAATTCTGCATTGTTGTCGCATGCATCAAGTCATTCACTATGCTCTTACGTATCAGCGACAGCTCTTCCAAATTGCCAGCATTGTTTATGACTTTCAGAAAATCTTCGAAGCTGGCTGCATACTCGTAGCTGCGTTTACTAATGGCAGCTGCTGCCAGACGTGTCTCTATATTTTGCACAATTTTCTGATTAATGTAGTCCGGTGAGGTGAGCATCTTGATCAATGGAAAGAATACTGAAGAACAGGTATGAAATATTAACAAAATTTGCTAGTTCTTTGGTTTTAAGTAATTAAGTATATACAAACTTTTATAAGATAGTATTTCGCTGAGCAGCACTTTAAGCGGTGGTAGTGAGTAGCCACGTGGCAGTAAAAGAATTATCATAATTTCGCTAAGACGACGCAAGAACTTCAATTCAATTTCCTCGTCCACTAGATAAGAATTGGTGGAGAACACGATTGGATTGCCGGTTTCGGCGCTGGTACAGAAGGAAGAAAATTTGTTTTACTTTTAAGTTTCCTTACAGCTAACTTATGATAGATAACAATAATGGAATGAAATAAATGTATTTCCCGAGTTAGTTTCGAAGTAAATGTATTTTTTAAAATTACATTAAATTTTTAAACATTATACTCAGTTCACTTTCCGCAATTCTTATCATAAAAAAAAACATTAAGTGCATTTTAAGAGGTATAATGTCAACAATGTGATTAAACAACTTGTTCTGTGATATCACGACATGATCACAAGATGTTTTCATGCAAACGTTGTAAATAATTTTTTTGTAGTTAAACTTACGCTCTTGCTTCAGCTATTCGAATCTTCTCTAAATGCACTGTTACACGATTCACCATATCAACAGCTATGATCTTAGCTGCATCGATTTTCACACCTCTGTCGTGTAGCTTTTGTATGGCATTCCAAAGGTCCTCACGCACAATATCATTCATCAATTTCGGTTGGGTAACCACATGACTAAAATGATACGTTGATGAGATGGGTTCACGATAAATATTTGAAATTGTGTAAATTGTGTCAGATGAAAGAATAAACAAAAGCGATAAGAATGTTTATATTAGGCAAAATGTAATAAATTTGATCCATCGGTGATTCACCGTAAATTTAAACGTTTACATTACAACATTTGGGGAGATGATTCATAAAAAACATGCCAAAAATTAAGGTTTCCCAATATTATTATCAATACCGGTAATTAGTTCTGTACCTACCCCAGCCAATGGGTCATAAAGTCTCGCAGTACATATTCAATTATCTGCTGCAGCTGCAAGTCAACTGTTTTGCCAAAAATAAGTGGTAAATTTGATGCATTCTTAATGGGATTGGGTAGATCGAAAATACTGCTTCTGTAAAAGGAAAGAATTAAATGCAATACCTAGAATAATAAATTCAGTTATGTATATCTTACTTGGTTGCATTGTACAGAATATGTGTTGGTTCACGTTTAGGTGGCGGCGCCTCTGTGCTATTGAAGATGTAGTGCACATACACAGTGCTTGCGACAGCTGAAAATTGAAAAATAATTTAAATACATATGTACATACATACATACCATGATGCATGTATCATGCATGCATACATATGTGCATGTATTTATATAAATAAGATAATTCCCTACAAGACATTGCTGAGCACTTTAGGCAAAAATTCTCACACATTTACACTTTTGTTTTTGTAGTACGGCATAAATGAGTAGTTTGACTATTAGTACTGAGGACTTTCTGATGACAACATTGAGGGGAAAGTACTCAATTTTTTCCCATGGCCTGAACGAAAATGAGGACTTTGATAAGCACTTTTGTGATTAGGGATAATGATAATATGAGTACTCATATGATACTCAGCTGTCTTGCAGGGTTGCGTTAGCAACGCTTAGCTGACGGCGCCCCTCCTTTTTAATTTGCAGCTCTACAATTTAAGTACAAATGTATGTGGCCTACAGGAGGACGTTAATGAACGGTCTCCAACTGATAAGAAAACGAATTTCTTATCAAAATCAATGCAAAAGCAAATAAACATACACATATCGCTTAGGCTAGTGGGGCGTTATATCGCAGCGCTTGTTGCAAACGCAATAAACTCACCTGCCAATAGCAGAAAAAGCGAATAGACGACAAATATGAAGAAGAAGAAAAATGCCGGGTAGTACCAAGCGATGGCCAAGAGCGTCAGAAGTGCAGCGGAAGTGATTACTTTCCAATTGAGTTGCAATAGGCGGATTGCGCGCGTAGCTAGAAGGAATGCACTGCGTGTTGTTAAATTTCCGCTGGTTATTATGTGCCATGATGACGGCGCCGTCAACAGCGTAGTTGTCGCTGAGGGCGCAGGCAGCGGATCGATGGGAAACAACGGCCGATCAAGGGTCATTTTGTGGCAGCCTAGCAGCGAACGTGTTGCGATGTGCCACAGAGGTTAGGTGGTTAGCCGTTTGTCTTGTGCGGTAGTAATCGGTTGTTTTAAAATACTTTACTAATTAATATTTGATAACGGTGATTACACGCAATGTACAAACGACCTTGTTTTATGGCTTGTTGTTGTCAATTGTGCATGACGGCAGGTGCTTTGTCCCACGTTTGTCTTATACATATGTTCGCCAGCAGCTTATCCAACATAGTTTCTTGTATTGCGAGGATTATACATGTTTTTTGTTTGGGCATTGTTTGACCTCTTTTTCTAGCGAACGCTTTTAGATTTAAGAACTTCGTCAGTAATAGTTTGCAAACTGTAAACCCAATAGTGGGCAACAAGTTGAAGTAATTGACATCAGTGTACAGCGAGCGAACGATTTGTGGGCGTCGACGCTGACAGCAGCTGCTGATGACTGTAACAGCCCCACAGCTACAGACTTTTACTTCAGCTTTACATATGCGTGCCTATATATGTAAGAATTTATAGTACATGTTATTTCTACGAAATAAATCTTGGAATATCCTATGGGACCAAGAGTATCCACTTTATTAAACTTTTAGTTTTGCGTATCTTGGCATTTACTTCCGCTTCCGACTACTTATCTTTGCGATTGTTACGTATTGCGCACTAGTCGATTGTTTTTTACATTTTGCGTTGCACTTAGATAACAAACCAAGAATGGATGAATCATTTATCAGCAGCCCCAGCTATTCTCACTTGAATTCAAGAACTCTTCGACATAAGCACACTTCTCTTTTTGTGGAAACTCGCCCGATGACTGTTTCACGGATTTTTGTCACTGCTTCAAATCAGCCAGTCCACTCCAATAGAATTTCTG
>NW_023469287.1:2059-5477 GCF_013731165.1 Rhagoletis pomonella | reverse complement strand
ACCGGGGGAGAGACACCGTTTTTACTGGTGCTACTTTTGTTTTACCAACCAGCAAGTTTATGTGGGGCGCATTGTTTGATGCGCGATCGCGTACCCTAATATATAGTGCGGCTGCATATGCCTTTTCAGAGGCATCGCAGAAACCATGGAACTCCACTTCGTCCCATGGCGTAAAATGGGTCCATCGGGGGATTTTTATCTTCTGGATATGCTCATAGTTATCCAGAAAGGTCTCCCAACGTAGCAGTAAATTTCGGGGTAGACTGTCATCCCAGTCTATTTTGGTTAGCCAGATCTCCTGCATGAAGATCTTTGCCACCACTACAATTGGTCCGAGCCATCCAGCTGGATCGAACAATTTTGCTACGCAGGATAAAACCTCTCGCTTGGTATACTCCTGCTTCCGGGGGATCGGCTGTACTGTGAAGTGAAACATGTCATGTACCGCGTTCCAACGGATTCCCAACATTTTTGTCTCACTCATGTCGTCAAGCTCCAGGAAATTCTCCTTGTATATGTGCGCCTTGGGTAGTCCTGCCAAAATCTTCTTACAATTCGAAGTCCACTTTCTTAGTGGGAAGCTGGCGGTGTTAAGAGCTTCAATTACCTCATCTCTCATTTGTATTGCAGTTGTGCAATCGTGGGCTCCAGCTAGGACGTCATCGACATACATATACTGCTTCAAAATCTTTGCTGCCAGTGGAAATCTCGTTTTCACATCATCTGCGAGCTGGTGTAGCGTCCTTATTGCCAAATATGGAGCGCAGTTTACTCCAAACGTCACGGTCTTAAGTTCGTAATCCTTAAGTTCTTCGTCCGGGGATTCTCTGAAAAGAATTCTTTGAAATGGGGTATGCTCCTGATGGAGCATAATTTGCCTATACATCTTCTCGATGTCTGCATTAAATACGTATTTGAATAAGCGCCACTTTAAAAGTAAGCAAACCAAATCCGCTTGCAGAATTGGCCCGGGGTATAATATGTCATTTAAGCTGACTCCATTTGACGTGGGACAAGACGCGTTAAACACCACTCGCACCTTCGTTGTTATGCTGTCCGGTTTCACGACGGCGTGATGTGGTAAGTAGTATGGCCTGTGTGCTGGTTGTTGCGCTGTTTTCCTCACGGGGCACATATGGTTGAGCTCGATGTACTCCTTCAGAACCCGGTCGTATTCCGTTTTCAACTCCGGTTTCCTGATATAACCGGCCTCGCTGCGCAAGAATTGCCGTGCTGCTCCAGTCCTGGAAAGGCCGAGGTTAATTTCGTCTGGGAATTCCCGACGAAAAGGTAGAGCCACCACATACCGTCCTTGCTCATTCCTCGTGGTCGTCTTAGCGTACAACTCCTCACAAAACGCATCTTCGGGGGTAATTTTCCTTTTGGTGGAAACTTCTTCTAACTCCCAAAACCGAGTTAGCTGGGGGGTTGGAGTTTCTGCGCCGTGAGACACAGAAGTAGTGAAACTCCTCGTGGTCGTTGGTGGTACTGGTCCCGTCAAAATCCAGCCGAACACCGTTTCCTGCGCTACGAGTGACCCCAGAACATTCCTTTGGACCTTGTCCCTTATGACTGCTGGGTAAACATCCGCTCCAAGAATTAGGTCCACTTGCTGACTCCTGTGAAAATTGACATCGGCTAGCCGTAAAGGGGGCAGTGAATCAAGATGCCCTTGATCCACTGTAAACTTCGGGAGGTTTCCTGTTAATTGGGGTAGAACCAGACCTCTTGCCTCGATTCTAAACTGGGGGTTTATAGGAGAACCTATAGCCAGATGCGCGACTTTTCGCGCATTTGCCGATACCGTGGCATTTATGCCCGATACCTGCGTATCAACCGCACGCGTTGGCAGCCTGTAGTCGCTCCGTGATGAAAGTTCCCTCTGATCCAGAATCCAGTAGGGCTCTGGCCTCATAGTTAACTCCTGAGTGGCAGATGTTTACCATAGCAGTACCTAAAAGAATGTTCCGGTTGCTCGCCGCAAAAAGCGCCTGCACATTGCTGGTGCCTGCGGGGGGTTGCTCAGATCGTGAGTCCTTGTTCCTCGGGGGGGTCGCTGTTGCGAAGAGTTGGCCTTCTGTGGAGCTAAAGTTCGATGTAATAGTGAATGATGCCTCTGGTGACAGCTCCAACAATTAAACGGACTCTTGCAATCCTTCGCGATGTGTGAATGCGCTAGGCAGTTCATACACAAATTGTGTTTTCTGACTAAGTTGAGGCGATCCTCAACTTTCATTGCCAGAAATTTGGGGCAGCCCTTTAGAGCATGAGATTGCTCGGGGCATAATCTGCATGCGGGCTGCGAAAACTGACCGTGGTGTGCCGATACCTTCCTTTCGTACGTCGCTGCGGGTTGGCGATTAGGTACAGGCTTTACTGCGCGTGCACTTCGGATATCGGACACCGTTTCTAACGTCTGGAACCGACTTGTGAGAAAGCTGTCTAATTCCTCCCACTTTGGAATTTCCGCCTTTCTCACAATGCCTTGTTCCCACAACGCCAGCGTGGTATCCGGTAACCGACTCGATACTAAGAACACAAAGATCGCATCCCAGTTCTCAATATCAATCCCGTACATTTCTAAAACGGATATACAATTATTAACTGCCCGCTGTAAATTTTTAATTTCCGTCCCGCGTTCACTCGTTACCGATGGTAGGTTAAAGAGCGTTTTTAATTGGCTATTAACCATTATCCTCTTATTTTCATAGCGGTCGGATAAATTTTGCCAAGCAGTCGCGAAACCGTCGTTAGTCAAAGGCGATTTTTTTACGATATCTTTCGCTTCACCACGGGTCTTTTGATTCAAGTGGTACAATTTCTCTACCGGAGTCAAACGCGAATTGTTAATATAAATTGCCGTAAACAAATCGCGGAAAGATGGCCACGACATGTAATCACCGTAAAAAATTTCTGTGTCACATGGAGGTAAATGGATACTCGAGCGGGCTGGGGGTTCAATCTCGCGATTTACCGGATTAACTGTCGAACTACTTTGCTGCGTGAACGTCAGGTTATGAGCCGTCTCTCCCATCAATGCGCCGCACGTCAAGTATGCTGAGTAGCAATCCTGATATCTGCACTTCGCCAGCCGAAGTGCAGCCTGACCGGTTTCGTCGTCCGACACCTTTTTCGAATAGTCATCGAACGCATCCTTCACCTTGACCCAGAGCGCCTTCAGTTCCTCCTTTTGGATCTCCAGTGAAAAAATGGAATGGCTGCTACACGGCATGTTGTTGAAGCCCGCTTCGAATTCCAACAATGCATCACACGCCCGCGAAAAATCATTAACATTGGCCATCTTTCGAATATTAATTTAATTAACACGAAAAATTTAAAAACAAACGTCAATTGTACTACTGAACCTCGAGGTAAATTACTATTTTCGCGAATTATCGACAACGACGTCAAAAAAAAA
>NW_023469287.1:0-1959 GCF_013731165.1 Rhagoletis pomonella | reverse complement strand
ACTATATTCAATTTAAATTTTATTTATTATGTCAAGCAAAAAAAAAACTTTATTATGGCTCGCAAAATTCCACGGGTTATTTGTACTAAGCTTATATCAAAAGAGTTTTCTCTCAGTGTACCGCACAACCTGAGGGATTCTTTGGTGAACAAAAATTTATATAATGTGGTCCGTATACGGGCCTTCTGCCTCAACCACTTTCCCTCAATACTTAAAAAATCACGCCAAACACTTCAAAGGTGGCGCGGTATAAAACGTAAAACTGTAGAAAAACTCAGAAAAAATTTGTAGGAAGTCTTTATTTAATTTATACAACAACAAAGAAGCTAAACAAAATTCAATAATTGAGGTTGTCGAAACTTAATTTGATTTTTGCTCAAAACACAAAACAAAAACACTTTTTTGTAACGGACGCTGAGTCCCGCAATTCGTGGCACAATTTCACTTTCTTTCTTTCCCCTTTTTTTTTTTTTTTATATATATATATAAACACAACGGTGTGTGGATACGGTAACCCAAAGGAATTTCCGCTATTCCTCCACCACTTTACCGCTCGAATTTCGCGAAAAGGAACGGATACCCCGATACCGTTTAAATTTAGAAACTGTATACGTATTAAAAAAAATATATATGTATATATATACTTATATATGGAAGGGGTGGCTCTGGGACTCACGCACGACCTATTGCAATTTTCGCACCCCTTTCCCAGTCGTTTTTCGCGAATAGACGTGGCAAATTGAAAGGCTTACCTTATCTTACAGCTTACTCTGTTGCCACTAATGGGGCTGTGCTCCCGCGATGGGCCACTTGGTGGGGGCCTTGCTGTTTAATTTGCTCCCGCGGTGGGCCACTTGGTGGGGGCCTTAGTTTTGCGATGTTGCTCCCGCGGTGGACCACTTGGTGGGGGCCTTTAATTTGCGTGTTGCTCCCGCGGTGGACCACTGGTGGGGGCCTTGCTGGTGCGAATTTGCTATCGCGTTGGACCGCTTGGTGGGGGCCTTGTTTCGCACTGAACGCCTGACTGTATGGCACCTAGTGCCGGCGTTCAGCACTTGCGCCTCCTCAATGGCAATACAGCCGGCGCTCTTACTAACTATCGGCCGCTGGTAGGGGCCGTGCAGCGAGGCGCACTGACGCCTGACGGTATGGCACCTAGTGCCGGCGTTCCGCACTCGCGCCTCGACAAATGGCAATACAGCCGGCGCTACTTTTAACCTCACTGCACTTCACTTTCACTTTCACTGCACTTACTCTTTACACTTACCGCCGGAGCCCTGGCGGTATTTGTGCTGCTGCTTTTCTGGAGCGCTGGCGAAATTATTGTTGCAGTTGCTCCTGCAAATAAACACAATTAGTACTCCAAATATACTTACTATTCCAATACTTATGTATTTCGCCGCTACTCCAATTGTTGGGGCCAAATGTGTTGCTCCTGCTCCAGGTGTAGAAAAAAGGTGCTCCAACCAAACTGTCGTTCACTCACCTGGTCTTCTTGATGGTATTTACAAAGAAATACCAGAGAAAAGATTGTTGCCAAAAACGTGTGAATTTGCTAATTGATTTTTTTTTTTTTTTGGTTATGTTTTTATTTTTCTTAGGGTTCGTTCGGAAACGTCAAACTGTTGGGGGTATTCACCAATGAATATAATAAAAACCAAAGATGGTGGCGGGTTTCACGGATGAATGCAATATAAAAGTTGTTTGATATGTTTAATTGCACACGATTCGACGTGTACAAGAAAATAAAAAGCGTGTTAACGGGGGGCGCGATAAAAATTCTCCTTTATGAAGGCAACTGGCAGTTTATAAAAAATGTTTATTTCTTCGAAGTTTTATCACTTTTATTTTATTTTTAAGCAAATGTGGGTCAACCACGAAAAACTTCAAGCCTATCCGGCTCGAAGGACCATGTTCGGGACGGGGTGATTTGGGGGCCGGGAATTCCTCTTGAATTCC
>NW_023469286.1:0-5478 GCF_013731165.1 Rhagoletis pomonella | reverse complement strand
ATATATATATACTTTTTTTTATATGAGAATTGAAGTCGGTTTTTTTTGATAAGTATTACTTTATTAAATTGAATATCGTCGCTTAAATTACAAAACCGCGTGTCAACAAAATGCAAAAGCGCGTATGTGAAGTTGCGTAAATTATTTTCTAGAGAGAAAAAACACTCATATTTCAAAATGGTTCTCTTTTTTCTAAAGCAATCGCATCGGAAAAAGCTGAAAAATGAAAATGTATAGATATGCGGATATACTTTTTTATTTCCAACATTTGTAATTTTAAATATTTTTCGTTCCGCTTTTGTTTAAGCATAGCTCTTATTACATATAAATTTGTTCGAGTATTCAGTTTTGAGGGCCATAAAATTTTAATGTAGTAAAGTGTAACCTTGCATCTGAGACAAAAATAATTAAGTAGGAGGATACCTCCAAGTGCGTGCGTAAAAAGAGTTAAAAAATGAACGCGACTAATTACACTAAAATTTAACGGGCTATAGAACTGCATACTCTTAAACTCTGATTTGAAATATTGAAGTTTTTATAACGGTTTCTAAAATTCTATTAAACTTCCAACACAGTTAGGAACGTGAATTTAAATGATTATGTTGTAAAATGAACCATCCTAAAAAAGAAATACGAAAAATATTTAACGTGAAAACCATTGTGAATATTAAAAATTATATATGTTCTTAATTCGATGCCGGAGAATCTATGTATTATATTTCAATACATTTAATACAATATAACGCTGACTTATCACAAATAAGTATTCAATACATAAGTATATCAGCGCTTTTCTCTATTTGTCACACGACTTAGATTTGAAGATATAAGTAACACAGCAATACCCATTATAAGTAACAAATATAAATTATTTTTAAGAATAACGGTTTTAGAAAATGAAGGAATAACCGACACTTTATATTCCTAATTTTAAAGCACAGTTTACCTCAAAAAGTAAATTAGTGCAAAACAAATAGCTATTAAAAATAAAATGAAGTATGTATTTTTATTTACAAATTTTATGCATGCTTTTTGAATTACAGTATTTAAAGAAAAGGCTCTATACTACACTTCTTAGAACCAGCTCGAAACTAATCACATTTGTTTTAGCCCGTAGGTGACTCTTTTTGATCTATCTAGAAACTGTTGTTATATGAACTGTCTCAGAACCATCTAAGCCAGAGTCAGCTCAGAACAAGTTCAAAAGTTCTGCAGAGGGCGACAATTGTCACTTCGTAGGACATTGCCATGTTCAAAAAGACAGTTGAAAGCATTGATTTGGGATAGATGAAGAACTAGTACTGTCCCTTTTCAGGCTAGCTCAGCGCAAGTTCTGAACCAGTTTGGTTTGCTGCAGGGTATGTACACTTACATATACATACTCAGATGTGAACAGTCAAATACGTGCGTAATAACCCTGCAGGGAAACCACGGACTAGTGAATCAAATTTCTAGTTCCGCACTAGGTCTTTATCGCCAAAAAGGAACTAGTCCGATAGGAACTAGATCCCCACCAGTCCAAAATCGGCGAAAAGTGGTACTTTTAAGAAAAAAATTTTTTTCAGTTTTTTTCACTAGAAATCTATATCTAAAGTGACGAATTTAGAAATGGTTCGGAACTATAGAAAAAGGGATGCAGAACGAACTAGATCCTATTTGTCGAATTTACAACTATTTCGGAACTATCGAATAAGGGATGCAGCGGGGGGCTTGTTTACTTTACATAGATATGTGTTCGGCGGCTTTTTCGTTCAAATACGCTTCTATTCTGTGCTTCGCAGATGCTATTTCATAGTTTGGCAATACAAAACAAAGCTTTGTGTTAACATATTAACATCTTGGGGCCGTCTGGAATCTAACCAATAACAGCGAGCACCTCTGCAAAGTCAGCTACAGCCAAAGCTATGTAAACGTACATTTCTTACAATCATTCAAACAAATTTAATTTCAAAAGGAAAAAACGTTTCTTTGAAAATAATGTAAAATCGCACATGGAAGAACCGAAAAGATTAAGAAATCATGATACGTTTTTCTTTTGTCTGTCGATTTTAGAACTGATTCAGAACTATAGAATTTAGGACTAGTTCGGAACTATCGGAAAAGGGATGCAGCGGGGGGGCAATTGACACTTCCTAGGACATCGCCATGTTAAATTCGCCAGTTGCTTGCATGCAAAAGAGATTTATCGCGAACCAGTACTGGGTCTAAATGTACTAGAAGCGCCCCAGTTCAGAACTAGAGATTTTCCCCACAGGGAAATTTTGTATGAAAATATTATTTTTAAATACGAACATTTTTAAACGATAATCAAATATAAAGTATTCATTTTTACTATGCATTATTTCCTTCAGTATAGGTAGTATAAGGAAGGGCAAAAAAGAAATAAAGCGACGCATGACGGGTACGAGTACCTACATATGTATATACATACTAGCAGACCCGGCGAACTTCGTCCCGCCCAAAATTTTTATATATTTTATTGAAAATTTTGGTCCAACATTTTCACCAACAATTCACATTTACGATTTTCATTGGCACATTCGTCTGCTAAGATTATGGTTTGGTGGTTATTTGCCGCTTCAAATAACCTTAGGAAAGTGTTATATCCGTGAATAAATTTTTTCCTCTTCTCTCCCTGCGGCAACAATGACCCGGTTCTATAGTGAATGTCCTAGAAGCTTTACAGTATAGTTGGTGGCAATTTCAAAATGGGTGCGAATCATTGTTCTACAGAAATGCAATATACATATACTTATTTCAGACGAAATACCTTAAAGGTTTGAACGCATAATAATATTGGAAAATCACATCCATTGGGCCAATCGCAACGCAGGAGCGTTCGATATACTCAATAATGCAACAGGTCGATTTAATCTGACCTTCACGGCCCCTTTTCTCACTTGGCTATTTTTTAGTAATAGCTCGACTTCAGCACCACTTGGCAGCACGTTTTTGCAATAGTATTGCATACATATTTAAAACATTTGCCAAATCGGATCATAAATAAGATTTGTAGTAATAACTCAACTACAGCGCCAACTGTCGGATTAAATTGTGAAACTAAACTATCCAGAGACCCACTCAAACACACAAAAAGATTCGTTAAAATCCGTACAACCATTTAGGAGGATTTCACTCACAAACAAACCTGCAGAATAATTAAAAAATACATTCAAGGATAGCTAAAGGTCGGTACGTTTGTAGGCCTCACACCCCCTTTTCAAATAGCCCAAATTTTCTCCATATGTATGGGCTTGATTTCAACTACATACATATCTCCATACGAAGTTCCAGTACTGTACCATGAATACTTTCAGAGATATGCAGTATAAAAATTCGATTTATGTGGGAGGTGCCACGCCCCCCTTTCCAACAGCTGCCCTCTTTCTTCATGAGTATGCGATTGATTTCGTTTATCTCCATACCAAGTTTCAGAACTCTACAATGAACACTTCCAAAGATAGGCCGTATGAAAAGTTCGGTTTGTATGGAAGATGCCACGCCCCCTTTTCCAATAGCTCCAATTTTTCCTCAAGAGTTGATTGCGTATATCTCCGTACCAAGTTCCAGAACTATACCATGAACACTTCCAGAGATATGCAATATGAAAAATTTGGTTTGTATGGAAGATGCCACGCCCCCTTTTCAAATAGTTCCAATTTTCATCCAAGAGTATGCGATTTATTTCATACATCTCCATACAAAGTTCCAGAACTCTACCAAAAAATTTCCAGAGATATGCAGTATGAAAAATTCGGTTTGTATGGGAGATGCCACACCCCTTTTTACAATAGCTCAAATTTTTCTCCAAGGGTATGCGATTGATTTCGTATATTTAAATACCAAGTTCCAGAACTCTACCATGCACACTTTCAGAGATATGTAGCATGAGAAATTCGGTTTGTATGGGAAGTGCCACGCCCCCTTTACATATAGATTTTTGTTTAGCCTAAAACCATCCTTGGAACACGTGCGGCAGGTGGCAGTTTCAAAAAAATCGGTTCAGCCGCTCTCGAGCCTTGCGAAAACTAAAAAACGGCTTTCAAAATATATATTAGTTGCGATATATTATATATTATAATTATATTTTGACAGTATCCGTTGTTTCTGATTGGCGCAAAAAAATCTAGCCTAGTGACGAACTCGCCCTTTGATATGGTCGTTGCTCAAAGCTATTTATATTCGAAATTGCATGGAAATTGGAAAACAGGAATCTATAAGCTTATCTAGGCAAAAAGCTACCTACGTACCGAATTTTAAGCAAATCGGACCATAAATACGATTTCTTCGAATAGATCGGTCCCTGGTCCAATTCTCGGAAAACATGGATCATATATGCTAATATATGCTAAAAAGCTACTTACGTACCAAATTTTAAGCAAATCGGACCATAATAAGATTGTTTCGAATAGATCGGTCACTGGTCCACTTCTCGGAAAAAATTGATCATATATGCTAATATATGCTAAAAAGCTACATACGTACCGAATTTTAAGCAAATCGGACCGTAAATACGATTTTTTCAAAAAGATCGGTCCCTGGTCCACTTCTCGGAAAAAATGGATCATATATGCTAATATATGCTAGAAAGCTACTTAAGTACCGAATTTTAAGCAAATCGGACCATAATAAGATTTTTTCGAATAGATCGGTCCCTGGTCATTTCTCAGAAAAATGGATCGTATATGCTAAAAAGCTACCTACGTACCGAATTTTAAGCAAATCGGACCGTTAATACGATTTTTTCGAATAGATCGGTCCCTGGTCCACTTCTCGGAAAAATTGATCATATGTGCTAAAAAGCTACTTGCGTACCGAATTTTAATGAAATCGGACAATAAACGCGATTCTTTCGAATAGATCGGTCCCTGGTCCACCTCTCGGAAAAAATGGATCATATATGCTAATATATGCTAAAAAGCTACATACGCACCGAATTTTAAGCAAACCGGACCGTAAATACGATTTTTCCAAATAGATCGGTCCCTGGTCCACTTCTTTGAAAAAATGGATCATATATGCTAAAAAGCTACCTACGTACCGAATTTTAAGCAATTTGGACCGTAAATACGATTTTTTCGAATAGATCGGTCCCTGGTCCACTTCTCGGAAAAATGGATCATATATGCGAATATATGCTAAAAAGCTACCCGCGTACCGAATTTTAAGCAAATCGGACCATAATAAGATTTTTTTGAATAGACCTGTCCCTGGTCCACCTACCCGAAAAAAGTAAATTTTTTAGCCTAAAATATGGTGGTTACCGAAAGCTATTTGTATACAAAACTTTATGAAAATCGGACCAGCCGTTCGCGAGATTACCTGTTACACAAAAAAGGGACTTCTCTTTATATAATTAGTATATATATATATTGCGTGGAAGAGTAGCATTATTCGCGTCGAAAAGTAGCACATTTCAGATTTTTGCGTTGAAGAGTAGCACATTTCATTATTTGCGTGGAAGACTAGCACATTTCA
>NW_023469285.1:4691-5478 GCF_013731165.1 Rhagoletis pomonella | reverse complement strand
TTTTAACCAAACACAAAAAAATACCACAATAAATACATGAATTATGTAAGAATACAAATACAAGTCATTTATCAGAAGCATTGTCTCTTACACACCCAAAAAAAGTAACAAAAACTCTCAAAAAAGCAAGATAGCTAAAGCGAAGAAATGGTTTGAAAACCCGCTTAAAATCAAATCAGCATAAAAATTCACATAAAAGGAGACCTAAGTGATTTGTATATAGTTAGAGAAACAACATCAAGCAAAAAATGTCGCATATACCCATGAATTTGCCTTTTTTGCCGTTAATTAGTTGTGGAAAAAAATAATTTTGTCGCTCTGGTATTTTTTTTTAGATATAAGGTGTTTTGCTAACTTTACTAGGATTTATGTCAAAGTTTACCGTTTTTTTGCCGTTCTAAGATGAGCTTTAAACTGTTTTTGATTTTGTCGTTTGATTGTGATAAGGAAGCTTCTTAATTTTTTTGAATTTTAACCATGGTGATTATTGTTTGTTTAAATTTCAAAGTGGTACATAAAGAAACCGGGTTTGCTTTTCTCTTATATTATTATCCTTTTCTTCTAAAAATTATTGAACATTGAAAACAGAAAAATTAAATTGCAAAATTTTTTTTTTTTATTTAAAAAAAATATTTTTTTCAAAAGTAAACTAGCTCATCTTAGAAGGGCAAAAAACGGCAAATTTTGACATAAAGCCTAGTCGTTTGTCTTTGAGTTTGGAGGGGCGCTTCGCTAACTTTATATAAGTTAGCAAAACACCTTATATCTAAAAGAAAATACCAGAGCG
>NW_023469285.1:3456-4681 GCF_013731165.1 Rhagoletis pomonella | reverse complement strand
CAGCAGCCGCATCTCACTAGTATAAATGGCTGTAAGATCTTATATTATAGACAGTTTTAAGAATACCAATAAAGTGTACGCATTTCGGCGTAGTAATAAAAATATATTTTTTTAACTCATATCGTGAAAGCGATATTAACTGAGGGCTGAAGCTGGTCTTACTCTTGACTGCAGCCAAATATCCTCAAACTACAGGATAGTAAAATAAAAATTCCACGGCTTTGAAGAAAAGCATAAAACCAATCTCTGAAAAAGTGAGATATAACAAGCTCATACAGTCGCGTAAAAGGCAAATCTTGAAATAGCAGGCAGCCTAAACCGATAAAAAGTGAAAAGCGAAATAAGAAATTCCTGGCTTCAAAGAAAATCCTTTACGCTGGACTCACGTAATAAACGCCAACTAATTTTCAATTCTACGCGCTCAATGCCACAAGACGATACAATGGCACAGGACATCGCAACTCTACGAGCACAGGTAAAAATACTCACATGGCTCTAAATAACACACAATTAAAGGTATATACACTAGAAGCACAACAATCCTCCCAGACAGTCACTACGACAGATCATCATGTAGAATTCACACCAAACATAACAGACGGGAACCTTATAAATTTAAAAACATTTGAAGCCATACCATGCTTCAGTGGAGATAAGAACCAGTACAGATCCTGGAGAAAAAGGGCATAGACATTTATGGAAAATATCAAAGAATTTTCTAGCCACCCGAACCATTATACAGCCTTTACAATTATACACTCAAAAATTATTGGAGAGGCAGCAAATTTCTAATCAACCACAACACCAAGCTGAATTTCTATTCGATAATCGGCTTGATTACACATACGCTGATCAACGAGCATTGTAGGTACTCCTGGAAGAAATGAAGAAGATTACACAAGGAAGATGCACACTATCGGAATTTCACAGCGAAATCAGCAAAGCACTAAATCTCGCACTCTCAAAGATAGAGATGTCAGGAGAACAAGGACCTGCATCCATGTTAGAATATGCAAACCAAGAAGCAGTCCGTACTTTCATCACAGGACTCAACAGCAGGTATACAAGCGGCACATTATACAGTCATCACCCAAAAGACTTGGAAACCGGATATGCAATCGCAAGCACGATTTACCACGACGATACGAACATGTAGTTCGACGCACAAATTAATCCAAAAAGATATAACCAGCGACAAAATCCTCCACAACAGAGATATGATGAT
>NW_023469285.1:1732-3356 GCF_013731165.1 Rhagoletis pomonella | reverse complement strand
TTACACGGAATAATAAGTGTTGAAGTGAAGAAATAAATTGCTTTTTTATTAATTTGCCTCGCTGGATTTTTTTATGCGGTTTTTTAGAATTTTTTACATGGAGTATCTGAATTAATGCGGTTTTTGAAAAGGTTGGAACGCATCCCCTGTTTTTGTATGAAAGTAAAGAACTTTTTTATGCGGCTTTTTGGGGAACGGATGTACCGCATAAAAAAAGACCTAAGCGTATATTAGTATTTTTTATTGGCCCGCTTTTATTCATTTCTAATTCATTGAATGTATTTCCTTTTGAATGCATTCATGTTAATATTATTGAATATAAAATCTTTTTCAAAAATTGCTAGGTCCTTTATGTGAATTTCTCAATAAACTATGTAGTTTCTCCAACATTGAATATATATTCACAGGGCCATCGCTACAAGTTACATATAACAACTTCCCTGTCCAATGAGTCATAGGTAACTCTCGAGAGCGTATTGAAATAAGTTCCTGAGTCACATGTGACTCATTTTTGTATACAATCTAGGACAAATTTTGTGGTTTTAACGGTACGCGATATTTTTTAAAATGATACGTGGACGTACAGCAAAAAACCCAGGGTAAAAATGTATGAAGGAAAATTTCGCGTTTTTTTTCCTGAAAGTTCTCTTTTAAACTCTAATACAAAATATTAAACATTTATTCATAGAAAAATGTTACAAAATCAAAAATGTTTCTCATTATAACATTCTAAACAGAATCCCTTTTTACACTTTTTGCACTCGGTATATAGTACTTGCTTGGCTTTTGTAGCTAATAATCCTCGATCTTTCAATTTGACGTGGCATCCCGCGAACCTTTTTCGTACAAGTTTATTACGAATATTTCTTCACCAATTTTATCAAATACAACCTCAAAAAAACTAGTAAAGGACAAGACAACTTTTACCCATATCTAATGACTGGGTTAAACTATGTTCACATATCAATATTACCTCAATCAAAGCTCGTTTTTTAATTACCCCGTTTACACAGGCAAATCTCAGTTTATTAGCCGTCAAATTTGTTGTGCTTGTTATTCTCACATCTCAAGGAATAGTTATGATTCTTTTCTGTGCCACCGTGATCACGTTTTTCTGCTATAATAAGCAATATAAATATATTGTAACTTAACTTAACATTTTATTAAAAATACCTTAACAAACCTCTTTTACTTGCTAGCGTACATTTTTGTTTACTTTCACATTTGGCATTTCTCCTCTCTTTCGCAAAAACAATCGATAAAACTAGGATGGACACCGAAAAGTTATCAGTTAAATCTGAGATTATTTTATAATTACAGATTAACAAGGGACGAATTTTATATGGCTAATCTCTTGTTATAATTACAGATTAGGGTGTTAAGCTCGAAAATGAGGATAATACAAGGTTCACAAATAAGTATATTATCCTCATTTTCGAGCTTAACACCCTTGCGTGTATATACGGTTTGCTCTTCTTAATCGTATTGTAATATATGAAGATATTTGGTGGTACAAATATGTATACCACTACTTTGTCTTTAAGGACTATGGATTTTCAAACCCTAAAAAAGAGTCCCCTTTATTATTAAAATGGTTTTATTTAACAATTTTATGATCGTAAGT
>NW_023469285.1:0-1632 GCF_013731165.1 Rhagoletis pomonella | reverse complement strand
ACTTACGATCATAAAATTGTTAAATAAAACCATTTTAATAATAAAGGCGACTCTTTTTTAGGGTCTGAATATCCATAGTTCTTAAAGACAAAGTAGTGGTATACATATTTGTACCACCAAATATCTTCATATATTACAATACGATTAAGAAGAGCAAACCGTATATACACGCAAGGGTGTTAAGCTGGAAAATGAGGATAATCTACTTATATGTGAACCTTGTATTATCCTCATTTTCGAGCTTAACACCCTAATCTGTAGTTATAACAAGAGATTTGCCATATAAAATTCGTCCCTTGTTAATCTGTAATTATAAAATAATCTCAGATTTAACTGATAACTTTTCGGTGTCCATCCTAGTTTTATCGATTGTTTTTGCGAAAGAAAGGAGAAATGCCAAATGTGAAAGTAAACAAAAATGTACGCTAGCAGGTAAAAGAGGTTTGTAAAGGTATTTTTAATAAAATCTTAAGTTAAGTTACAATATATTTATATTGCTTATTATAGCAGAAAAACGTGATCAGAGAAGAAACATAACTATTCCTTGAGATGTGAGAATAACAAGCACAACAAATTTGACGGCTAATAATCTGAGATTTGCCTGTGTAAACGGGGTAATTAAAAAACGAGCTTTGATTGAGATAATATTGATATGTGAACATAGTTTAACCCAGTCATTAGATATGGGTAAAATTTGTCTTGTCCTTTACTAGTGTATTTGAGGTTGTATTTGATAAAATTGGTGAAGAAATATTCGTAATAAACTTGAACGAAAAAGGTTCGCGGGATGCCACGTCAAATTGAAAGATCGAGGATTATTAGCTACAAAAGCCAAGCAAGTACTATATACCGAGTGCAAAAAGTGTAAAAAGGGATTCTGTTTAGAATGTTATAATGAGAAACATTTTTGATTTTGTAACATTTTTCTATGAATAAATGTTTAATATTTTGTATTAGAGTTTAAAAGAGAACTTTCAGGAAAAAAAACGCGAAATTTTCCTTCATATATTTTTACCCTTGGTTTTTTTGCTGTACGTCCACGTATCATATTAAAAAAAATATCGCGTACCGTTAAAACCACAAAATTTGTCCTAGATTGTATACAAAAATGAGTCACATGTGACTCAGGAACTTATTTCAATACGCTCTCGTGAGTTACCTATGACCCATTGGACAGGGAAGTTGTTAATAATCAAGTGCACATATGTAACTTGTAGCGATGGCCCTGTGAATATATATTCAATGTTGGAGAAACTACATAGTTTATTGAGAAATTCACATAAAGGACCTAGCAATTTGTGAAAAAGATTTTATATTCAATAATATTAACATAAATGCATTCAAAAGGAAATGCATTAAATGAATTAGAAATGAATAAAAGCGGGGCAATAAAAAATACTAATATACGCTTAGGTCTTTTTTTATGCGGTACATCCGTTCCCCAAAAAGCCGCATAAAAAAGTTCTTTACTTTCATACAAAAACAGGGGATGCGTTCCAACCTTTTCAAAAACCGCGTAAATTCAGATACTCCATGTAAAAAATTCTAAAAAACCGCATAAAAAATCCAGCGAGGCAAATTAATAAAAAAAGCAATTTATTTCTTCACTTCAACACTTATTATTCCGTGTAA
>NW_023469284.1:0-5478 GCF_013731165.1 Rhagoletis pomonella | reverse complement strand
AGTAAATGTCATGGACCAATCTAACGTTTCAAATAAAGAACCGATGACATTTTGCAAATTTTATGCGATTTTTTTTAAAAAAAAGTTATCAAGCTCTTAAAAAATCACCCGTTATCATGTCGCTTATACTTGTTTGAAAGTGATATATGAAGACATTGCCGAATAAATTCAAATCAAAGCATGCATCAAATTTATGCATGTCAACAAAAGGAACACATGCAACATATTCAGCATCATTATTTACATTGTATATACGGGAACAGATTCTCCGAATTTTGCAAGCTATATTTGCTATAGTAAAATTTATTAAACAACTATCTAATTAAAAATCTATATATCAACGGTGGGCAAACGTGGCTCTTTGAGCCAAATGCGGCTCTTTGCTTAGCTAGTGAACTGTGTCAGGATAAGACTTCGAAATTTGTTTTCTTACGTTTTAAATTTTTTTGAAAGTTTCTTCAAATTGTCTGTTCGCGTACTATTTTGGATATTTTTCTCTTGTGAGATAACAGATGACATTTTGCCGGAATTTCTCTGTTGGATATTTTTTACTGGAGACTTTAAACGAACGTACCTATTGACTATCCAACATTTAACAGAATTGTTACGAACGGCTTTAACTGACGTAAAACCAGATTTTGAAAATCTCGCCAAAGGGATCTTTTGAACTTTTTTTTTATATCTATCTTACGTACAATAGAATAATAATAAAATTAATGTTTTTCATTTCTAATAATAATTTTATTTAAAAATAAAATGTTTGTTTTCCTTGTTTTTTTTGTGGCTCTTTGTAGCATTTAGCACTTAGATGTGGCTCTTTTTGGCCTCGGCCTTGCCCACCCCTGCTATATACATTTTCATACAAGGCAGGATTAAACAGTATTAAAAATATGCTGCAGAAACACAACAGCAAACAACAGCTGAGCTAAGAAGCAAAGGCATGCTATAACAGTATGTTTGAGATGGAATAAAAAAGGCATAGCAATGCAAGAAATTTTTGAAAATTGCATTTTAATAGATACGATAGAAGTTAAGAAAATGTTTAAATTTATATTTTGTTACCTACTTCATCGATTTGAAATCTGAAAACTATACCTTTCATGAGCATGAAATTGTATTATAACTTTGGTCCGATATTTGTAAGTACCAGAAAAAGAAGAGATAGACTCATGAAAATGTGTACTTATGTATGTGACCAGAACATCGAGCTGAGCCGACTTAGGCATATGGCAACCGAACTTCAGTTGGGTGGCCACTGGCTGAAATGGTTTTACAGATGGCAACTGCAAGCTGGCAACTGAGATGCTATATTGGCAACTGCATTTTTGTGGTCGCTGCGGTAATAATCGAAGACTGTATACCTACATATAAGGTAAACTTCCAAGTGTAGGGGGGGGGAGGGGAGGTGCCCCTACGTAGCGACGCCCATGTGTAGGAGTCTAAACCCATTAAATTATGTTACCGGTTTACATACCGATCACACAGTTGTAAAAATCAATTCGATTGGTGCTATATAAGGTATATCTTCCATACCTATGATTGTCTAGATATGATTTTCTATATATGTATCTCATCTATCTATGTATGCTGTGAATATATAAAATTTTTCAAATGCAGTTATCTGTTAAAGTAAAATTTTTAGATGTCCATGAAAGGTATGCAGCCTTCGGCATAGCCGAAGACAGCGCTGCTCTTACTTTTTTTTATGTATGTTAACGCATAACTTTGGACCATGTTAACCGATTTCTATAATTCTTCTTTCAAAGGAAAGGTGTTACCTCAAAGGTGGTCCCGTATTAATTTGGTTTAAATGTAATCATTGTGTCATGACGAAATTAACGATAATCTTACATTTTTATATGAGAATTGAAGTCGGTTTTGTTTTTTGTTTAAAAAATACTTGTTAGTATTAAAGACTTTTTATTGGTCCCCCCCATTACACTTTTTGGGGGCGTTGGCGGACCTATCAAATATATTTAGCATGAAAAATGGTTAAAGAAACAATTGGGAGTCTTCTGAATAAGAACCAAGTTTTTCGATCCAAAAATATTGATATTGGTTTTTTTCCCATTTAGGCGGCCAAAATTATTTTTATTAAAATTTTATTTCAAAATGTTTAGAAAAGACGTGTAACGATGTCTAAAATTGGAAATGTTTAAAATCAAGTAAATATAGGTGGTGGACGTACAATTGAGTAGTCCACTTGCAAAGTGCGCTATGTAAATTTTCTTAGATTTTTAGTTTTTGGTGGATTACGTACCAGTATTTGAAGTAGTTTCATGTCCACTAACAGCACAGTGCAAAATATTTTTATATTCTGAAAAAATAGCAGCAAATGTTAACTCTTCTTCCAAAAGTCGCTATCATACTTATTTATAAACTTTCAAAAGTATACGTCTTCTGATGAACTTAGAAAACGGTTTTAGCTCGTATAGACTGTTAATGTTATCTTATGTCATGTTAAGTTATGTTACAATTTTGTAAGGCGCTTATTTATCAAAATTTTCAGGTAATAATAAAAAAGATTCAATTTAAATGTTACTTGTTGTCGTAGTCGTTTTTTTAAATTTAAGGCTTTCTAATTTAAAATCACATAACGCTGTTTGCAAGTGGACTACTCAATTATTCCTCCAAAGCAACGAAAATAAAGTTGGTTAAAGTTTGACACCGATAGACTCTACCCTACAAGAACAGTAATAGTCATTTGATTGATCATGTGATACTCACTGGTGATGGAGATCTCAATCAAGTACTTCTATCAACTTTTTATGAGCAATATGCAAAACATGATGTAAACATTTGTGGACATGTGATCTTCCGTCGTCCTCCGACTTATGGCCTTATTTAGTGGTCTCTTTTCAACCAACGCAAAATTTGCAAATGTGTTAGTACGATAAATGAGAATGTGTTAGTTTCTATCACACAATTCTTGTAGGGCATGTTGCCGTGGTCCGATTGTAGAAACACGCATCTACATACGCCCAGTTGGCAATAGAAGGGCCTGAAACCCCTTCTAGAAGCACTTCTAGTCCTTCCATTGGCAGACAGGAGCACTTCTACTTCTCCTTCTTTTTTGTATGAGATGTCCCACTTATCAAGGCCTTACATTTCACCTTTCTCTGGGAAGGGCTTCCATGTGCACTTCCATAAGAGAAGCTGCAGAAGCCCTTCCTGAATTGTGCTGTTATAGTGGCTTATTATTTAATTAAAGTAAGTACTTACAAAGTGGCTCATTAGGTAAGGCCTTCCACCTCCCTTTCCCTGAGAAGGGCTTTAAGGTATACTTCCATAAGAAACGATCTAAAACCCCTGCATGAATTGTTGCCATTTAATGGCTTTTTATTTAATTAAAATAAGGGCTTACAAAAGGGATATAACAAAAACATTAATAAATTTCAATGTAAATAATACTGTACACAATTACTTGCACTTGCGATCAGCTAATTAAGCCAGCAACGTTTTGATCAATTTTTGCTCTTTTATTTTGTTTATTTAATATGTACTAGTTTTTATGATAAACTAGCTCATTTATAACAAACATCATATAAATCCACATTTTAAACTTTGTTAAAAATTTATAAAAAATCTGCAAAGTTTCATCTAAATTTTCAACTATTTATTGAGATTGTCGAAAAAATGCGTAATTCCGTTAGAAAAATAACTTGCACTTTATTATACTAGTAGGTATTTATTGGGCTATTAAACTACATACTCCAAAAAATTCTGAAAAATCTCAATAAAAAGTTGAAAATTTAGTTGAAACTTTGCAATTTTTTTATAATTTTTGAACAAAGTTTGAAATGTGGATTTATATGATGTTTGTTATAGAATGAGGTAGTTTTTCATAAAAACTAATACATATTAAATAAACAAAATAAAAATATCCAAAATTGATCAAAACGTTGCTTCTTCATTTAGCTGATCACAATGTAAGTCATTGTAATTTAAATTTCGTATTTGGAACTCAAAAATTTCAAATACAAAAGAATTATTCCAACTAAATAATACAGACCGTAACTCACATAATTGATCGCATGGTGATTTTTTACAATATTTACCACATTTTTCATAATAAATTGTTGCCGATTTTTTTTATAAAAGTTTATTTTATAACATAAAAAAACATGTAATCCAAATTTCAAACTTTATTTACAATCTGCGAAAATTAGACAAATTTTCATCTAAACTTCCTACTTTTTAACCATAATGCTTAGACTTTCTTTCGGTATGCAGTTTTATAGCCCATTTTATTTTAGTATACCAAGATGCAAGTTTGAAGTACCTATGAATTACTGTTGATTTTGGAAATTTTGTAAAATTTTCGTCTTGGGAATTTTTTTTTCGCACTTGTATCTTGTTATACTAAAATAAAATAGGCTATAAAACTGCATACCGAAAAAAGGTCTAGACATTATGGTTAAAAAGTTTAAAGTTTAGATGAAAATTTGTTTAATTTTCCAATATTGTGAACAAAGTTTGAAATTGGATTAAGATGATATTTGTTATTGTATAAAATAGCTTTTTATAAAAAAATATCGGGTAAAATTTTTTATAACAATAACCACAATCCGGTGCATATTGTCTTGCAGGTCCATATTTTTGTGCATTTGCAAATTTTATTGTTCTAAATGTACACAATACAACAGTATTTGCAGATGCACCGAAATATTCATATGCAAGACCATACCCACAATCCGGTGCATATATTACCCTTGGTAAATATTGTAAAATATCACCATGTGAACAATTATGTGAGTTACTGTATGCATCTTACTTACATATACGTAATACATATTTATGTATACAGATATTTTTCAAAGTGATTAATTAAATATATTGATCAATTCAGTAATTTTTGTAATTATGGACAAAATCATTCTGAAACTTCCAAAAAAGTTAAAGTTAAAAAGTAAAAGTTTTAAGGTATGCGTTTTTATAGGGAAATTTTCAAAGATTAGTTTGATTTCTTATTTTGAAAATGCTTCTCCTTGTAAATCCGACTTTTGGCTTTCTTGAAACCGCTCTTTATTTCCGATTTATACTCATCAGGAGTGGTGATATTTCTTGCGCACGCTTCTGCAATAGGAATCAAATTAAAAGGATGCATTAATATTTAAGTGATATTAAAAACCAATAACCATACATACTGTAAAAAATGTTGTTTATCTTTGTATGCTCTTTCTGATTTCTTATTTTGAAAACCATCAAAATTATAGCTTTGTATTATATTAGGTCCAAGCAGGTGATGCAAATTTTTGGCTAGGCCTCCTTTTTTTTGTAACGCGGCCGACAGTAGCGATCTGTAACACCAAGAAAATCAAAAATTAGTTACTTACTAAAATTAAAATTAAAAATAAAAATTGTTTAGAGTTAAAAAACAAAAAATTGGTATGCAGTTTTATAGCCTATTAAGTTTTACTATGATAAAGTACAAGTTTGAAGTTGCTCAAACATCCCATTGATTTTGATAATTTTTTT
>NW_023469283.1:0-5478 GCF_013731165.1 Rhagoletis pomonella | reverse complement strand
AAAACTTACGACGACAACAGAAAACTAGAAGACCCAATAAAAATGGAGGAACAACTAGCTCAACTACACGCAAACATGGCTGCATTGGTAAATCAGATCCAACAACAACAGGCGGACTTCACAGAGAGAGTAGCTCGGCTAGAGCAACAAAACGCTCCACACGAAGTGGTACTACACGACGAAGTCAAACTTAACATCACCGACCAAAGGGATATAGACCTTGAATTGTTCAAATCTCTACCAAAATTCGATGGAGATAAAGAGCAATACCGATCATGGAGATCACAAGTTTGGACCTTCATGGAAGCGATAAAGAACTTCCAATACCATCCAAAATATTACAACGCCCTGGGAATCATACGAACAAAGATTACAGGACCAGCTGCGAATATATTAACAAATCACGACACCAAATTAAATTTTTATTCAATCATCAACCGACTTGACTATACTTATGCTGACCAACGCCCACTATATGTCCTCCTGGACCAAATGAAAAAAATCTCACAAGGAAGAAAAACTCTCGCAGAATTCCACGGTGAAGTATCTAAGGCACTTAATTTAGCCTTAGCCAAAATCGAAATGTCCAGTGATGACAACAACGAAGGTATGAAGACTTACGCCAACCAAGAGGTAGTAAGAACGTTCATCCTTGGCCTAAATTCAAAATATACCAGCGGTACACTGTATAGCCATAATCCAACAAACTTGGAATCGGCATACGCGACAGCCTGTACCATATCACACGATAACGTAAATGAAGAATTCGAAACACAGAACGTACAACCCAGATTCCAGCATCATAGGCAAAATCGGAGCACCTACTCACAACCAAACAAGCCTAACATCAGAATTCAAAGAAACGACTACCAACAACGAGGAGACCATCAACAAAGAAGCTTCTTCAATCAACAAAGACAACCTGCACCTATTCCAATGGACGTGGACCACTCTAGACAATATGTCCCAACAAGTAGACGCAATAATGCCGTAAGTCACAATAATAATATACATAACAATATATATAAGAGAGATAGGACATTCAGTCATAATAACGTAACTACTCCACAAAATAAGTCACAAAGAATAAATCAAGTAAATAGAGAAGATCTAGAGTCAGTAGATTTTTTCAAATTACGAAGAACAATTCGAAGCAGGCAGTACTTTTTTAGGCGAATAAACGGGCTGCCTTGCTTACAAACAAAATGCGGCCTAACCGGCACGCCCGTTACCTTATTAGTTGACACTGGCTCCACTAACAATTACATAAATATAAATTGCAATATAGGAAAATCGATAAAAATAAAACCATTTAAAACCAAAACCTTACATGGTCACTCAATTATAAATTCTAAAAAAATAATAACGATGTACGGACATCATTTAACTTTCTATGAAATTAATGAATTAAACGACTTTGACATGATACTCGGAGAACAGGGACTACGCCAAATAAAGGCAGAAATCAGTTTATTTGATTATAGTTTAAAATATCAAAGAAAAAAAGGCCCTAAAAGTAGAAACAAAGATTAATTATACTATTAACAATAAAAAATTTAAAGATCAAGTCGATGAACTTATGAAGATAAATAATAATATTAGTGAAACATTACCTTTTACAACGACGGTACACAGCATCTATCAGGACTGAATCAGAAGATCCCATATGGACAAAACAATATCCATATCCCATGTCTGATCACGACTTTGTCAGGAAAGAAATTGAGAAACTTTTAAATAACGGTATAATACAGCCAAGCAAGAGCCCATATAACTCACCTATATGGACTGTTCCAAAAAAGGGCACCGATGACCAAGGCAAGCCCAAGCGAAGAATGGTTGTTGACTTTCAAAAGATTAATTCTCATACGATTACTGACAGATATCTAATTCCAATGTCAATCTTTCAACGATGCGTTGATGACATATTAAGAGAATATATTGGAAAGTTTGCGTATGTTTATATTGATGATGTGTTAATTTATTCATCTACAGCAGAAGAACATATGGAACACATACGGATTATAATTAATGCACTTCACAATGCTAACATGAGAATTTCTGACGAAAAGTCACATTTTTTCCAAGACTCAGTAGAATACCTAGGACATATTATAAAACACAATAGAATTACCGTAGATCCAAAAAAAGTTGAAACTATAAAGAACTACCCACAACCAAAAAATTTAAAACAATTGAGATCTTTCTTAGGACTTGCTAGTTACTATAGGAAGTTTATAAAAGATTTTGCTAAAATCACGAAACCCTTAACAATTCATTTGAAAGGAGAATGGTAACTAAAAATCAAAGTGCCAAAGTATCAATACGCTTAGACGCAGCAGCAGTAGAAGCCATGGAAAAAATAAAAAACGCTTTACAAGAACAACTTGAACTTTTCCAACCAGATTTCTCTAAACCATTTAGCTTAACAACTGATGCTAGCAATTTTGCCATCGGAGCAGTCTTATCTCAAAATCGCCACCCAATCGCATTCATCTCACGCACACTAAATGAAACAGAGCAAAACTATAGTACAAATGAGAAAGAGTTACTAGCAATCGTTTGGTCTTTACAAAAACTTAGAAACTATTTGTACGGTGTAGCAAACCTAACAATTTACACAGATCACCAATCCTTAATTTTTTCGATTTCCGAAAAAAACCCAAATGCAAAGCTAAAACGTTGGAGAAATCTAATTGAAGAATACGGTGCCAAACTAGTTTATAAACCTGGACACCAGAACGTTGTTGCAGACGCACTTTCCCGACAACAAGTCAACAACACAACAGATTGTTCAGATCATTCACAACAAAGCTCTCCAAATGAAATTATGAAAAAAGTTAAACAACCACTAAACTCTTTTAAAAATCAAATAATTATTTTACAAGATAATGAAAGAAACGAAATTCTTAATCAAACAACATTTCCCGGTCAATCTAGACACACAATATTTTTTAAAGATACCCCAGATTTGCTCTCCAAATTAAAAAATGTAATTAAACCAAAACTCACTAATGCGATAAAAATAGACGAAGAAATACTATTTCACTTAAAAAACGAAATAACTTCCACATTCCCAAATTGCAACCTGGTACTAGCCCAAAATCAGCTAATTGACGTAACTTCCTTAAATGAGCAAAGAGAAATCGTCAAACAGACACATAAACGTGCACATAGAAATTACAAAAATAACACACAAGAAATATTGTTGACCCACTACTGGCCCAACATTAAAGAGAGGTGCAGAAAAGAAGCAGTAGATTGTGAAATATGTTTACAGCACAAATATGAAAGACAACCAAACAAACAACCTATAGGAAAAACCCCAATACCAACACGAGTAGGAGAATACATACAGATGGACATATTCCATATCAATAACATGCAGTATCTTAGCTCCATAGATAGATACTCCAAATATTGTTTCCTACGAAAACTAAACACAAAAACAAACTGTCACGAATACATAGAAGAAGTACTCACACAAGTTTACCCAAATGCTAAATATCTCATGACTGATAACGAGAGTACATTTAACGGACACATGGCGAAATTTTTGTACAACCGGCTACAAATAACGCTCTCCGTCACGCCTGTACATCATTCAACATCAAACGCTCAAGTTGAACGATTACACAGTACACTAATCGAACTCTGTCAAACCTTAGCTGCAGAAAATAAAACAGCTCCCGCCGACGAATTATTCAACGCAGTTTGCCAATACAACAGGACAATTCACTCCTCCACAGGATATAAGCCCGAAGACGTGTTCTTTAATCGTGATAAATACCCTGATATCAAAGACACACTTGAAGATAAACAAGCAAAACTACTCCAACATCACAATAAGAACAGGAAAAGCATAACTTACTAACCAGGTGACCTAATTTACAGCCGAACCGATCGCCGTAACAAACTCGCTACAAAATATAATAAGCATAAGGTGAAAGAAGATCGTGGGGACACAATCCTAACAACTAGGGGGAAAATAATACACAAAGATAGCATAAGAAAAAATTGCATACCATGCAACAAACAGGATTCTTAAATTTAATAATAATAACCTGCGGGTTATGCGATGAAATCACCGATTTGACTGGTAAGAAATACGTACTCACTGAACTAGATTCCGTGTATATTTATGAGACTTCATCCTATCTTTACCATGTATCGAATCTATCTATAATATTAGCTCCATATGAAAAAATAGTGAGAACTAGGTATGATTCAATTCAAACTGAAGGAAAAAATATAATAATTGATAAAATAGAAACTCTGAAGACACAGTTAATACCATCCGAGTATCGTGCCAAACGCGCCCTTAATTTTTTAGGCTCAGTATTAAAATTTGTTACAGGAATACCAGATCACGATGATCTAGTTGAAATTAAAACAGGACTTAATCAACTTATCGAAAATAATAATCAACAAAGGACAATAAATTCTCGATTTGAAAAAATCTTAACAACCCTAGATCCACAATCTATTTTTGATAATTCAATACTTACGGAAATATACAGTGAACTATTAACTATTACAAATACCATTAACTTCGCAAAAACAGGAAATTTCTTCTCTGGAACACTTAATATCAGAGATGTAGAAGAAGTAATAAAAAACGAAGTATATGATATTCCAATAATAAATATACTAGAATATTCTGATATCCACATATGTACCTTTCATGATGCTATTATAACAATCTACAAATATCCTGTAATAAGAAATAAATGTAAAATGTATAATCTAACCCCATTAGCCTTTAAATATGGAAAATATCAACTTAACAACAAAATAGCTTTATGTAATAATACATTCAACAACTTATCAAAATGTAAAAACTATGTAGGCACACATATTTGTAAAAAAGAACCAAAGGATAATTGTACTATTCCTATATTATTAAAACAAAATGCTCACTGTAATATTATCCAAGAAAATAACATTCCCTTACAGATATTAGATAATGGTAACATTATTATAGACTATGAACACATATGGAACGGACTCAAAGTAAATGGTCCACATTTAATCCAATTCAATTTTAATACAACTATTGATAATAAAACTTATATTAACCATAAACAGGAAATAAAAATGTAATACATGCCCATCAAAACGAAAAAGTTAATATATTGAAAATTTTAAACTCCGAATCAGATTATAAATTTACCAATATACAAGAAATGTATAAATTAGTGATTCCAATTGAAGAACATCCTTGGAAATTTACTTTATATTTAACCATAATAATAATTATACTAATTCTACTTATATACTTAATTATAAGATTACATACATATCGACAACTACAATTAAGCACCAAACGTCGAAGAAACTTCGAATTAGCTTACCTAACTGAATTACAAAGATGTCAAAACCTAAGCCCTTCGAAATGAGGACATTTCATTTTTAACACCGGGGAGAGTTAACGACGTTAATACATATACTGCATATATTACATACATACATACACTA
>NW_023469282.1:0-5479 GCF_013731165.1 Rhagoletis pomonella | reverse complement strand
ACTCATTCCATAAATTTCGTCCAACAATTCCACAAAACTGTTTTTCTCAATAAGCAACCTTTAAAGTGAGCACATAGCAGCAAGAAAATCAAATTTAAGTGACATAAACTTACTTCCGCGCTATCGCCGTTAAAAAAATCTAACGAATAGAGGCAGCTCAATCAAGTTAGCGGCGCTAAAATGAAAAAATGAAGAAAAAAATTGTTCGTTTTATTGTGCTCATTGTGTGCTATTTTCGGCCACTTTTCGTTTTTTTTGTGCTCCGACCATTTGGTAAATAATTAGGACTTTGCTAAGTTAACCGTAACTTAGCAAAACATTCATTCAATGAAGTATTTTTACTACTTTTCTGGGCTTATTTTTTTTGTGCTTTTTATGGGCTTTAAAAATATTGCCCGGTTAACACTGAAAAACCGTTTGACGCCACGCTAGCTAACCCACTTCTTAAACTTTGGTCGAACACGGATAAATAGTATTGAGGAATTACGTGCTATTTTTGGGCTTTTTAGAGTCACCTAAATAATTATAGGAGCTCATCCAGTTTCCGAGATAATTAAGACTTTGCTGGGTTGACTGGAACTTAGCAAAACATCCATCCAGTGAAGACTTTTTACTGCTCATCTGGAATTATAATTTTGTGCTTTTTATGTGCTTTGCAAATTTTGCCCGTTAAACATTGAAAAATCGCTAAAAAAATATTGCACCGTAAACATTGAAAAATGCACTTCTTAAACTTTGGTCGAACACGGACAAATATTATTGAGGAATTACGTGCTATTTTTGGGCTTTTTAGAGTCACCAAAATAATTATAGGAGCTCATCCAGTTTCCGAGATAATTAAGACTTTTCTGGGTTGACTGTAACTTTGCAAAACATCCATCCAGTGAAGACTTTTTACTGCTTAATTGGGTTTATTATTTTGTGCTTTTTATGTGCTTTGCAAATATTGTTAAACATTGAAAAATCGCTAAAAATATTGCCCAGTAAACATTGAAAAATCGCTTGACGTCACGGTAGCCGACCAACTTTATAAATTTTGGTCGAACACAGATATATATTGCTGAGGAATTAGGTGATATTTAGGGGCTTTTTAGGGCCGTCAAAATTATTTAAGGTGCTCAGTCAGTTTCCAGGATAATTAAGACTTTACTGGGTTAAATGTAACATAGCAAAACATCTATTATGTGAAGACTTTTTGTTTAACGTTTTAAAACTGGAAAACTGTCAAGTGTACTCATTGAGGTGTTTAATAAAGTCAGAGTTTAATTTGACATTTGTTTGTTAACTTTTTCTTATTTACATTTAGCCTGTACCCGTACTCCAGCATTTAGACAGAAATAGTCCGAAGTAGCCGTGGTGTAGAATACCAACCGTTTAGCCATAAAGAAATAAAAAAAAAATTCGCTAAATAGAACTTTCCATGCTGATTTCAACCATATGAAGATTATTTGGCGCAAATAAAATCTAAAGCCAGTAAAAAAGGTTAAAGTTTAACTTTTATATTTATAATATCTCGGAAACTATTTGACCGATCACAAACGTATTAATGCTAATTTAAAGATAATTTAAATACCTTTTACGCCATTAAAAAAAGAAAAAAAAAAATAATATATATATTTTGATTATTAGGTGTTTCTGGCTTAAAAATATAAATGAAAGGAAACAATTATGTCCACCAAGAGAAATATCGCCTAATTACCTTTATTTTGGCGTCATTAGTTTTTTAATAGGTCATATTGTTCAAAAGATAATAATATTAAAAAAAATTTTAAAATTTAACTTTAACCATTGATATGTCCTTTATTTTTTTCTTTAGCCAAATAATTTTTGTAGGGTTGAAATTAGCACAAAAAGTTCTATTGGGTCACATTTTTGTTTTTGCATGGCTAGATTACTGATATTCTGTGGACGGAACGACCTGGGACTATATCTGATTAAATCCTGCAGTATGGGAACAGACTAACTGTCGGCAAATTGGTTGCAGGTTTGGATTAGCAAAGACACAAACCAAATTCGATCAAAACGGGTTGCATTGCATTTGGTTTGTGTCTTTGAAAATCCAAACCTGCAACCAATTTGCCGTTGGTCTGTTCCCGTACTGCAAGATTTTATTTGGCGAAAGTTGAAAAGAAATAAGATATCAATGGTTAAAGTTAAATGTTTTGATTTTTTTAAATGACGTCAACATAAAGGTAATTAAGGGCATTTCACTTGGTGTGCATAATTTGTTTCTTTTCTTTATAGTTTTAAGCAAGAAATACCTAATAACCAAAAAATATATAAATATATTTTTTTTAAATGGCGTAAATTGAATAAATTGAAGGCTTTTCTCATTAAAAAATTAAAAAATTTATTTCAGATTGCAGTCATAGATATATCAGGCACCTGTATGGCTGATGATTAATGTAAGTGCCATATTCAGTGGGAGAGCTTGTTATGGTTTACTATCATGATTGTTTTGAGGTAACCATACAAAATCAAGCAATCCATAGCATACTATGATTGGTTTTCCAAACACTCCCCAAATACAAACTGTGTGGCAGCTTTTTTTTACAGTTTCAGCTATTGGGAAAGGTAACGGAACTATTCCATTTGCCGCAGTTTCGTTAGGGTTGCCAGATTTTTTATGTACGAAATCAGTACGTTAGACGTTTTCATGCTAAAAAAATCAGTACTTTTCAGTACATTTTTATTCAATGCAAAATTAATAATGTAAGTAACAGATAATTCTTTAAAACGCAAGAGAACTTGTTTTTAACAACACTTTTGTATATAAATAAAATATAGTTCATAAAAAACCTGTCAAAATGTAAATATCCTGCCAAAATGTTGGACAGGGTGTTTAAAGTGATGTAAAAAGGGCATTTTATGGTATAATCATGGTCAATGATGGGTTTTCTTCAGAGTTGAACGTTCTACAAAAGTGTCCAGTTCGGCGTAACTCAAACTCCCACCAGCGAGGTAGTACGGGACACTAAACCCAATATTTTCATGAAATTCACGTTTTTTTGCCCCTATCTCGTAAATAACAGTAGATACAGAAAAATTGCAATTTTCGAACTTGTAGGTCTTTCAATTTCCTACAAAAAAGTTCTAAAACACCAAGTCGCTAATATCTCTGTTTCTTGAGATATTAGGCTTTGAAATTGAGGTAGTGTGGAATTTTCATTGATTAAGCTAAAATGTGATGATTGTGAGAATTTTTTTAGGAAATTGAAAGACCTACAATTTCGTGAGATGCAATTATTCTGTACCTCTTGTTATTTGCGAGATAGAGGCAAAAGAGGAATTTTATGAAAATATTGGGTCTAGTGACCCGCACTAACGCGCGGGTGGGAGCTTGAGTTACGCCGCACTGGGCACTGCTATTTTTGTATTACATACATCTTGCAGTACGGGAACAGACTAACGGCAAATTGGTTGCAGGTTTGTATTTTCAAAGACACAAACCAAATGCAATGCAACCCGTTTTGATCGAATTTGGTTTGTGTCTTTGCTAATCCAAACCTGCAACCAATTTGCCGACAGTTAGTCTGTTCCCATACTGCAGGATTTAATCAGATATAGTCCCAGGTCGTTCCGTCCACAGAATATCAGTAATCTAGCCATGCAAAAACAAAAATGTGACCCAATAGAACTTTTTGTGCTAATTTCAACCCTACAAAAATTATTTGGCTAAAGAAAAAAATAAAGGACATATCAATGGTTAAAGTTAAATTTTAAAATTTTTTTTAATATTATTATCTTTTGAACAATATGACCTATTAAAAAACTAATGACGCCAAAATAAAGGTAATTAGGCGATATTTCTCTTGGTGGACATAATTGTTTCCTTTCATTTATATTTTTAAGCCAGAAACACCTAATAATCAAAATATATATATTATTTTTTTTTTTCTTTTTTTAATGGCGTAAAAGGTATTTAAATTATCTTTAAATTAGCATTAATACGTTTGTGATCGGTCAAATAGTTTCCGAGATATTATAAATATAAAAGTTAAACTTTAACCTTTTTTACTGGCTTTAGATTTTATTTGCGCCAAATAATCTTCATATGGTTGAAATCAGCATGGAAAGTTCTATTTAGCGAATTTTTTTTTTATTTCTTTATGGCTAAACGGTTGGTATTCTACACCACGGCTACTTCGGACTATTTCTGTCTAAATGCTGGAGTACGGGTACAGGCTAAATGTAAATAAGAAAAAGTTAACAAACAAATGTCAAATTAAACTCTGACTTTATTAAACACCTCAATGAGTACACTTGACAGTTTTCCAGTTTTAAAACGTTAAACAAAAAGTCTTCACATAATAGATGTTTTGCTATGTTACATTTAACCCAGTAAAGTCTTAATTATCCTGGAAACTGACTGAGCACCTTAAATAATTTTGACGGCCCTAAAAAGCCCCTAAATATCACCTAATTCCTCAGCAATATATATCTGTGTTCGACCAAAATTTATAAAGTTGGTCGGCTACCGTGACGTCAAGCGATTTTTCAATGTTTACTGGGCAATATTTTTAGCGATTTTTCAATGTTTAACAATATTTGCAAAGCACATAAAAAGCACAAAATAATAAACCCAATTAAGCAGTAAAAAGTCTTCACTGGATGGATGTTTTGCTAAGTTACAGTCAACCCAGCAAAGTCTTAATTATCTCGGAAACTGGATGAGCTCCTATAATTATTTTGGTGACTCTAAAAAGCCCAAAAATAGCACGTAATTCCTCAATAATATTTGTCCGTGTTCGACCAAAGTTTAAGAAGTGCATTTTTCAATGTTTACGGTGCAATATTTTTTTAGCGATTTTTCAATGTTTAACGGGCAAAATTTGCAAAGCACATAAAAAGCACAAAATTATAATTCCAGATGAGCAGTAAAAAGTCTTCACTGGATGGATGTTTTGCTAAGTTCCAGTCAACCCAGCAAAGTCTTAATTATCTCGGAAACTGGATGAGCTCCTATAATTATTTAGGTGACTCTAAAAAGCCCAAAAATAGCACGTAATTCCTCAATACTATTTATCCGTGTTCGACCAAAGTTTAAGAAGTGGGTTAGCTAGCGTGGCGTCAAACGGTTTTTCAGTGTTAACCGGGCAATATTTTTAAAGCCCATAAAAAGCACAAAAAAATAAGCCCAGAAAAGTAGTAAAAATACTTCATTGAATGAATGTTTTGCTAAGTTACGGTTAACTTAGCAAAGTCCTAATTATTTACCAAATGGTCGGAGCACAAAAAAAATGAAAAGTGGCCGAAAATAGCACACAATGAGCACAATAATACGAACAAATTTTTTCATCATTTTTTCATTTTAGCGCCGCTAACTTGATTGAGCTAATAGAGGCGCCACTTGAGACATTTCCACGTTCACGCGAATGCAACAACACATAATTTTCTTGGAATTTTTCGTAGTTGCACACTGATTATTTAGCTTTTTTTTGTCTTAGCTATGTTTTACAGAAGAAATTAAGTCACTCGC